>NC_134833.1:5963941-6075628 GCF_004210375.1 Tachypleus tridentatus | reverse complement strand
TTTCTTCCTTCTTGACAGTGAGTTATGTGATTATATCTGTGAATATCGATTACAATGTTAACTCTTTCTTCCTTCTTGACAGTGAGTTATGTGATGGTATATCTGTGAATATCGATTACAATGTTAACTCTTTCTTCCTTCTTGACAGTGAGTTATGTGATTATATCTGTGAATATCGATTACAATGTTAACTCTTTCTTTCTTCCTTCTTGACAGTGAGTTATGTGATTATATCTGTGAATATCGATTACAATGTTAACTCTTTCTTCCTTCTTGACAGTGAGTTATGTGATTATATCACGTGAATATCGATTACAATGTTAACTCTTTCTTCCTTCTTGACAGTGAGTTATGTGATTTTCTTCCTTCTTGATATCTGTGAATATCGATTACAATGTTATTAACAGTGAATTTTACAATTCTCTTTTTCCTTCTTGACAGTGAGTTATGTGTTATGGTATCTGTGAATATCGATTACAATGTTAACTCTCTTCCTTCTTGACAGTGAGTTATGTGATTATATCTGTGAATATCGATTACAATGTTAACTCTTTCTTCCTTCTTGACAGTGAGTTATGTGATTATATCTGTGAATATCGATTACAATGTTAACTCTTTCTTCCTTCTTGACAGTGAGTTATGTGATTATATCTGTGAATATCGATTACAATGTTAACTCTTTCTTCCTTCTTGACAGTGAGTTATGTGATTATATCTGTGAATATCGATTACAATGTTAACTCTTTTCTTCCTTCAGTTGACAGTGAGTTATGTGATTATATCTGTGAATATCGATTACAATGTTAACTCTTTCTTCCTTCTTGACAGTGAGTTATGTGATTATATCTGTGAATATCGATTACAATGTTAACTCTTTCTTCCTTCTTGACAGTGAGTTATGTGATTATATCAGTGAATATCGATTACAATGTTAACTCTTTCTTCCTTCTTGACAGTGAGTTATGTGATTATATCTGTGAATATCGATTACAATGTTAACTCTTTCTTCCTTCTTGACAGTGAGTTATGTGATTATATCTGTGAATATCGATTACAATGTTAACTCTTTCTTCCTTCTTGACAGTGAGTTATGTGATTATATCTGTGAATATCGATTACAATGTTAACTCTTTCTTCCTTCTTGACAGTGAGTTATGTGATTATATCTGTGAATATCGATTACAATGTTAACTCTTTCTTCCTTCTTGACAGTGAGTTATGTGATTATATCTGTGAATATCGATTACAATGTTAACTCTTTCTTCCTTCTTGACAGTGAGTTATGTGATTATATCAGTGAATATCGATTACAATGTTAACTCTTTCTTCCTTCTTGACAGTGAGTTATGTGATTATATCAGTGAATATCGATTACAATGTTAACTCTTTCTTCCTTCTTGACAGTGAGTTATGTGATTATATCTGTGAATATCGATTACAATGTTAACTCTTTCTTCCTTCTTGACAGTGAGTTATGTGATTATATCTGTGAATATCGATTACAATGTTAACTCTTTCTTCCTTCTTGACAGTGAGTTATGTGATTATATCTGTGAATATCGATTACAATGTTAACTCTTTCTTCCTTCTTGACAGTGAGTTATGTGATTATATCTGTGAATATCGATTACAATGTTAACTCTTTCTTCCTTCTTGACAGTGAGTTATGTGATTATATCTGTGAATATCGATTACAATGTTAACTCTTTTCTTCCTTCTTGACAGTGAGTTATGTGATTATATCTGTGAATATCGATTACAATGTTAACTCTTTCTTCCTTCTTGACAGTGAGTTATGTGATTATATCTGTGAATATCGATTACAATGTTAACTCTTTCTTCCTTCTTGACAGTGAGTTATGTGATTATATCAGTGAATATCGATTACAATGTTAACTCTTTCTTCCTTCTTGACAGTGAGTTATGTGATTATATCAGTGAATATCGATTACAATGTTAACTCTTTCTTCCTTCTTGACAGTGAGTTATGTGATTATATCTGTGAATATCGATTACAATGTTAACTCTTTCTTCCTTCTTGACAGTGAGTTATGTGATTATATCTGTGAATATCGATTACAATGTTAACTCTTTCTTCCTTCTTGACAGTGAGTTATGTGATTATATCTGTGAATATCGATTACAATGTTAACTCTTTCTTCCTTCTTGACAGTGAGTTATGTGATTATATCTGTGAATATCGATTACAATGTTAACTCTTTCTTCCTTCTTGACAGTGAGTTATGTGATTATATCTGTGAATATCGATTACAATGTTAACTCTTTCTTCCTTCTTGACAGTGAGTTATGTGATTATATCTGTGAATATCGATTACAATGTTAACTCTTTCTTCCTTCTTGACAGTGAGTTATGTGATTATATCTGTGAATATCGATTACAATGTTAACTCTTTCTTCCTTCTTGACAGTGAGTTATGTGATTATATCTGTGAATATCGATTACAATGTTAACTCTTTCTTCCTTCTTGACAGTGAGTTATGTGATTATATCTGTGAATATCGATTACAATGTTAACTCTTTCTTCCTTCTTGACAGTGAGTTATGTGATTATATCTGTGAATATCGATTACAATGTTAACTCTTTCTTCCTTCTTGACAGTGAGTTATGTGATTATATCTGTGAATATCGATTACAATGTTAACTCTTTCTTCCTTCTTGACAGTGAGTTATGTGATTATATCTGTGAATATCGATTACAATGTTAACTCTTTCTTCCTTCTTGACAGTGAGTTATGTGATTATATCTGTGAATATCGATTACAATGTTAACTCTTTCTTCCTTCTTGACAGTGAGTTATGTGATTATATCTGTGAATATCGATTACAATGTTAACTCTTTCTTCCTTCTTGACAGTGAGTTATGTGATTATATCTGTGAATATCGATTACAATGTTAACTCTTTCTTCCTTCTTGACAGTGAGTTATGTGATTATATCTGTGAATATCGATTACAATGTTAACTCTTTCTTCCTTCTTGACAGTGAGTTATGTGATTATATCTGTGAATATCGATTACAATGTTAACTCTTTCTTCCTTCTTGACAGTGAGTTATGTGATTATATCAGTGAATATCGATTACAATGTTAACTCTTTCTTCCTTCTTGACAGTGAGTTATGTGATTATATCTGTGAATATCGATTACAATGTTAACTCTTTCTTCCTTCTTGACAGTGAGTTATGTGATTATATCTGTGAATATCGATTACAATGTTAACTCTTTCTTCCTTCTTGACAGTGAGTTATGTGATTATATCTGTGAATATCGATTACAATGTTAACTCTTTCTTCCTTCTTGACAGTGAGTTATGTGATTATATCAGTGAATATCGATTACAATGTTAACTCTTTCTTCCTTCTTGACAGTGAGTTATGTGATTATATCTGTGAATATCGATTACAATGTTAACTCTTTCTTCCTTCTTGACAGTGAGTTATGTGATTATATCTGTGAATATCGATTACAATGTTAACTCTTTCTTCCTTCTTGACAGTGAGTTATGTGATTATATCTGTGAATATCGATTACAATGTTAACTCTTTCTTCCTTCTTGACAGTGAGTTATGTGATTATATCTGTGAATATCGATTACAATGTTAACTCTTTCTTCCTTCTTGACAGTGAGTTATGTGATTATATCTGTGAATATCGATTACAATGTTAACTCTTTCTTCCTTCTTGACAGTGAGTTATGTGATTATATCTGTGAATATCGATTACAATGTTAACTCTTTCTTCCTTCTTGACAGTGAGTTATGTGATTATATCTGTGAATATCGATTACAATGTTAACTCTTTCTTCCTTCTTGACAGTGAGTTATGTGATTATATCTGTGAATATCGATTACAATGTTAACTCTTTCTTCCTTCTTGACAGTGAGTTATGTGATTATATCTGTGAATATCGATTACAATGTTAACTCTTTCTTCCTTCTTGACAGTGAGTTATGTGATTATATCTGTGAATATCGATTACAATGTTAACTCTTTCTTCCTTCTTGACAGTGAGTTATGTGATTATATCTGTGAATATCGATTACAATGTTAACTCTTTCTTCCTTCTTGACAGTGAGTTATGTGATTATATCTGTGAATATCGATTACAATGTTAACTCTTTCTTCCTTCTTGACAGTGAGTTATGTGATTATATCAGTGAATATCGATTACAATGTTAACTCTTTCTTCCTTCTTGACAGTGAGTTATGTGATTATATCTGTGAATATCGATTACAATGTTAACTCTTTCTTCCTTCTTGACAGTGAGTTATGTGATTATATCTGTGAATATCGATTACAATGTTAACTCTTTCTTCCTTCTTGACAGTGAGTTATGTGATTATATCTGTGAATATCGATTACAATGTTAACTCTTTCTTCCTTCTTGACAGTGAGTTATGTGATTATATCTGTGAATATCGATTACAATGTTAACTCTTTCTTCCTTCTTGACAGTGAGTTATGTGATTATATCTGTGAATATCGATTACAATGTTAACTCTTTCTTCCTTCTTGACAGTGAGTTATGTGATTATATCTGTGAATATCGATTACAATGTTAACTCTTTCTTCCTTCTTGACAGTGAGTTATGTGATTATATCTGTGAATATCGATTACAATGTTAACTCTTTCTTCCTTCTTGACAGTGAGTTATGTGATTATATCAGTGAATATCGATTACAATGTTAACTCTTTCTTCCTTCTTGACAGTGAGTTATGTGATTATATCTGTGAATATCGATTACAATGTTAACTCTTTCTTCCTTCTTGACAGTGAGTTATGTGATTATATCAGTGAATATCGATTACAATGTTAACTCTTTCTTCCTTCTTGACAGTGAGTTATGTGATTATATCTGTGAATATCGATTACAATGTTAACTCTTTCTTCCTTCTTGACAGTGAGTTATGTGATTATATCTGTGAATATCGATTACAATGTTAACTCTTTCTTCCTTCTTGACAGTGAGTTATGTGATTATATCTGTGAATATCGATTACAATGTTAACTCTTTCTTTCTTCTTGACAGTGAGTTATGTGATTATATCTTCTTGACAGTGAGTTATGTGATTATATCAGTGAATATCGATTACAATGTTAACTCTTTCTTCCTTCTTGACAGTGAGTTATGTGATTATATCTGTGAATATCGATTACAATGTTAACTCTTTCTTCCTTCTTGACAGTGAGTTATGTGATTATATCTGTGAATATCGATTACAATGTTAACTCTTTCTTCCTTCTTGACAGTGAGTTATGTGATTATATCTGTGAATATCGATTACAATGTTAACTCTTTCTTCCTTCTTGACAGTGAGTTATGTGATTATATCTGTGAATATCGATTACAATGTTAACTCTTTCTTCCTTCTTGACAGTGAGTTATGTGATTATATCTGTGAATATCGATTACAATGTTAACTCTTTCTTCCTTCTTGACAGTGAGTTATGTGATTATATCAGTGAATATCGATTACAATGTTAACTCTTTCTTCCTTCTTGACAGTGAGTTATGTGATTATATCTGTGAATATCGATTACAATGTTAACTCTTTCTTCCTTCTTGACAGTGAGTTATGTGATTATATCAGTGAATATCGATTACAATGTTAACTCTTTCTTCCTTCTTGACAGTGAGTTATGTGATTATATCTGTGAATATCGATTACAATGTTAACTCTTTCTTCCTTCTTGACAGTGAGTTATGTGATTATATCTGTGAATATCGATTACAATGTTAACTCTTTCTTCCTTCTTGACAGTGAGTTATGTGATTATATCAGTGAATATCGATTACAATGTTAACTCTTTCTTCCTTCTTGACAGTGAGTTATGTGATTATATCTGTGAATATCGATTACAATGTTAACTCTTTCTTCCTTCTTGACAGTGAGTTATGTGATTATATCTGTGAATATCGATTACAATGTTAACTCTTTCTTCCTTCTTGACAGTGAGTTATGTGATTATATCTGTGAATATCGATTACAATGTTAACTCTTTCTTCCTTCTTGACAGTGAGTTATGTGATTATATCTGTGAATATCGATTACAATGTTAACTCTTTCTTCCTTCTTGACAGTGAGTTATGTGATTATATCTGTGAATATCGATTACAATGTTAACTCTTTCTTCCTTCTTGACAGTGAGTTATGTGATTATATCTGTGAATATCGATTACAATGTTAACTCTTTCTTCCTTCTTGACAGTGAGTTATGTGATTATATCTGTGAATATCGATTACAATGTTAACTCTTTCTTCCTTCTTGACAGTGAGTTATGTGATTATATCTGAATATCGATTACAATGTTAACTCTTTCTTCCTTCTTGACAGTGAGTTATGTGATTATATCTGTGAATATCGATTACAATGTTAACTCTTTCTTCCTTCTTGACAGTGAGTTATGTGATTATATCTGTGAATATCGATTACAATGTTAACTCTTTCTTCCTTCTTGACAGTGAGTTATGTGATTATATCTGTGAATATCGATTACAATGTTAACTCTTTCTTCCTTCTTGACAGTGAGTTATGTGATTATATCTGTGAATATCGATTACAATGTTAACTCTTTCTTCCTTCTTGACAGTGAGTTATGTGATTATATCAGTGAATATCGATTACAATGTTAACTCTTTCTTCCTTCTTGACAGTGAGTTATGTGATTATATCTGTGAATATCGATTACAATGTTAACTCTTTCTTCCTTCTTGACAGTGAGTTATGTGATTATATCTGTGAATATCGATTACAATGTTAACTCTTTCTTCCTTCTTGACAGTGAGTTATGTGATTATATCAGTGAATATCGATTACAATGTTAACTCTTTCTTCCTTCTTGACAGTGAGTTATGTGATTATATCTGTGAATATCGATTACAATGTTAACTCTTTCTTCCTTCTTGACAGTGAGTTATGTGATTATATCTGTGAATATCGATTACAATGTTAACTCTTTCTTCCTTCTTGACAGTGAGTTATGTGATTATATCAGTGAATATCGATTACAATGTTAACTCTTTCTTCCTTCTTGACAGTGAGTTATGTGATTATATCAGTGAATATCGATTACAATGTTAACTCTTTCTTCCTTCTTGACAGTGAGTTATGTGATTATATCTGTGAATATCGATTACAATGTTAACTCTTTCTTCCTTCTTGACAGTGAGTTATGTGATTATATCTGTGAATATCGATTACAATGTTAACTCTTTCTTCCTTCTTGACAGTGAGTTATGTGATTATATCTGTGAATATCGATTACAATGTTAACTCTTTCTTCCTTCTTGACAGTGAGTTATGTGATTATATCTGTGAATATCGATTACAATGTTAACTCTTTCTTCCTTCTTGACAGTGAGTTATGTGATTATATCAGTGAATATCGATTACAATGTTAACTCTTTCTTCCTTCTTGACAGTGAGTTATGTGATTATATCTGTGAATATCGATTACAATGTTAACTCTTTCTTCCTTCTTGACAGTGAGTTATGTGATTATATCTGTGAATATCGATTACAATGTTAACTCTTTCTTCCTTCTTGACAGTGAGTTATGTGATTATATCAGTGAATATCGATTACAATGTTAACTCTTTCTTCCTTCTTGACAGTGAGTTATGTGATTATATCTGTGAATATCGATTACAATGTTAACTCTTTCTTCCTTCTTGACAGTGAGTTATGTGATTATATCTGTGAATATCGATTACAATGTTAACTCTTTCTTCCTTCTTGACAGTGAGTTATGTGATTATATCTGTGAATATCGATTACAATGTTAACTCTTTCTTCCTTCTTGACAGTGAGTTATGTGATTATATCTGTGAATATCGATTACAATGTTAACTCTTTCTTCCTTCTTGACAGTGAGTTATGTGATTATATCTGTGAATATCGATTACAATGTTAACTCTTTCTTCCTTCTTGACAGTGAGTTATGTGATTATATCTGTGAATATCGATTACAATGTTAACTCTTTCTTCCTTCTTGACAGTGAGTTATGTGATTATATCAGTGAATATCGATTACAATGTTAACTCTTTCTTCCTTCTTGACAGTGAGTTATGTGATTATATCTGTGAATATCGATTACAATGTTAACTCTTTCTTCCTTCTTGACAGTGAGTTATGTGATTATATCTGTGAATATCGATTACAATGTTAACTCTTTCTTCCTTCTTGACAGTGAGTTATGTGATTATATCTGTGAATATCGATTACAATGTTAACTCTTTCTTCCTTCTTGACAGTGAGTTATGTGATTATATCTGTGAATATCGATTACAATGTTAACTCTTTCTTCCTTCTTGACAGTGAGTTATGTGATTATATCTGTGAATATCGATTACAATGTTAACTCTTTCTTCCTTCTTGACAGTGAGTTATGTGATTATATCTGTGAATATCGATTACAATGTTAACTCTTTCTTCCTTCTTGACAGTGAGTTATGTGATTATATCAGTGAATATCGATTACAATGTTAACTCTTTCTTCCTTCTTGACAGTGAGTTATGTGATTATATCTGTGAATATCGATTACAATGTTAACTCTTTCTTCCTTCTTGACAGTGAGTTATGTGATTATATCTGTGAATATCGATTACAATGTTAACTCTTTCTTCCTTCTTGACAGTGAGTTATGTGATTATATCAGTGAATATCGATTACAATGTTAACTCTTTCTTCCTTCTTGACAGTGAGTTATGTGATTATATCAGTGAATATCGATTACAATGTTAACTCTTTCTTCCTTCTTGACAGTGAGTTATGTGATTATATCTGTGAATATCGATTACAATGTTAACTCTTTCTTCCTTCTTGACAGTGAGTTATGTGATTATATCTGTGAATATCGATTACAATGTTAACTCTTTCTTCCTTCTTGACAGTGAGTTATGTGATTATATCTGTGAATATCGATTACAATGTTAACTCTTTCTTCCTTCTTGACAGTGAGTTATGTGATTATATCTGTGAATATCGATTACAATGTTAACTCTTTCTTCCTTCTTGACAGTGAGTTATGTGATTATATCTGTGAATATCGATTACAATGTTAACTCTTTCTTCCTTCTTGACAGTGAGTTATGTGATTATATCTGTGAATATCGATTACAATGTTAACTCTTTCTTCCTTCTTGACAGTGAGTTATGTGATTATATCAGTGAATATCGATTACAATGTTAACTCTTTCTTCCTTCTTGACAGTGAGTTATGTGATTATATCTGTGAATATCGATTACAATGTTAACTCTTTCTTCCTTCTTGACAGTGAGTTATGTGATTATATCTGTGAATATCGATTACAATGTTAACTCTTTCTTCCTTCTTGACAGTGAGTTATGTGATTATATCAGTGAATATCGATTACAATGTTAACTCTTTCTTCCTTCTTGACAGTGAGTTATGTGATTATATCTGTGAATATCGATTACAATGTTAACTCTTTCTTCCTTCTTGACAGTGAGTTATGTGATTATATCTGTGAATATCGATTACAATGTTAACTCTTTCTTCCTTCTTGACAGTGAGTTATGTGATTATATCAGTGAATATCGATTACAATGTTAACTCTTTCTTCCTTCTTGACAGTGAGTTATGTGATTATATCTGTGAATATCGATTACAATGTTAACTCTTTCTTCCTTCTTGACAGTGAGTTATGTGATTATATCTGTGAATATCGATTACAATGTTAACTCTTTCTTCCTTCTTGACAGTGAGTTATGTGATTATATCAGTGAATATCGATTACAATGTTAACTCTTTCTTCCTTCTTGACAGTGAGTTATGTGATTATATCTGTGAATATCGATTACAATGTTAACTCTTTCTTCCTTCTTGACAGTGAGTTATGTGATTATATCTGTGAATATCGATTACAATGTTAACTCTTTCTTCCTTCTTGACAGTGAGTTATGTGATTATATCAGTGAATATCGATTACAATGTTAACTCTTTCTTCCTTCTTGACAGTGAGTTATGTGATTATATCAGTGAATATCGATTACAATGTTAACTCTTTCTTCCTTCTTGACAGTGAGTTATGTGATTATATCTGTGAATATCGATTACAATGTTAACTCTTTCTTCCTTCTTGACAGTGAGTTATGTGATTATATCTGTGAATATCGATTACAATGTTAACTCTTTCTTCCTTCTTGACAGTGAGTTATGTGATTATATCAGTGAATATCGATTACAATGTTAACTCTTTCTTCCTTCTTGACAGTGAGTTATGTGATTATATCTGTGAATATCGATTACAATGTTAACTCTTTCTTCCTTCTTGACAGTGAGTTATGTGATTATATCTGTGAATATCGATTACAATGTTAACTCTTTCTTCCTTCTTGACAGTGAGTTATGTGATTATATCAGTGAATATCGATTACAATGTTAACTCTTTCTTCCTTCTTGACAGTGAGTTATGTGATTATATCTGTGAATATCGATTACAATGTTAACTCTTTCTTCCTTCTTGACAGTGAGTTATGTGATTATATCTGTGAATATCGATTACAATGTTAACTCTTTCTTCCTTCTTGACAGTGAGTTATGTGATTATATCTGTGAATATCGATTACAATGTTAACTCTTTCTTCCTTCTTGACAGTGAGTTATGTGATTATATCAGTGAATATCGATTACAATGTTAACTCTTTCTTCCTTCTTGACAGTGAGTTATGTGATTATATCTGTGAATATCGATTACAATGTTAACTCTTTCTTCCTTCTTGACAGTGAGTTATGTGATTATATCAGTGAATATCGATTACAATGTTAACTCTTTCTTCCTTCTTGACAGTGAGTTATGTGATTATATCTGTGAATATCGATTACAATGTTAACTCTTTCTTCCTTCTTGACAGTGAGTTATGTGATTATATCTGTGAATATCGATTACAATGTTAACTCTTTCTTCCTTCTTGACAGTGAGTTATGTGATTATATCTGTGAATATCGATTACAATGTTAACTCTTTCTTCCTTCTTGACAGTGAGTTATGTGATTATATCAGTGAATATCGATTACAATGTTAACTCTTTCTTCCTTCTTGACAGTGAGTTATGTGATTATATCTGTGAATATCGATTACAATGTTAACTCTTTCTTCCTTCTTGACAGTGAGTTATGTGATTATATCTGTGAATATCGATTACAATGTTAACTCTTTCTTCCTTCTTGACAGTGAGTTATGTGATTATATCAGTGAATATCGATTACAATGTTAACTCTTTCTTCCTTCTTGACAGTGAGTTATGTGATTATATCACGTGAATATCGATTACAATGTTAACTCTTTCTTCCTTCTTGACAGTGAGTTATGTGATTATATCTGTGAATATCGATTACAATGTTAACTCTTTTTTCCTTCTTGACAGTGAGTTATGTGATTATGTCAGTGAATATCGATTACAATGTTAACTCTTTCTTCCTTCTTGATAGTGAGTTATGTGATTATATCTGTGAATATCGATTACAATGTTAACTCTTTCTTCCTTCTTGACAGTGAGTTATGTGATTATATCTGTGAATATCGATTACAATGTTAACTCTTTCTTCCTTCTTGACAGTGAGTTATGTGATTATATCAGTGAATATCGATTACAATGTTAACTCTTTCTTCCTTCTTGACAGTGAGTTATGTGATTATATCAGTGAATATCGATTACAATGTTAACTCTTTCTTCCTTCTTGACAGTGAGTTATGTGATTATATCAGTGAATATCGATTACAATGTTAACTCTTTCTTCCTTCTTGACAGTGAGTTATTTGATTGTATCTGTGAATATCGATTACAATGTTAACTCTTTCTTCCTTCTTGACAGTGAGTTATGTGATTATATCTGTGAATATCGATTACAATGTTAACTCTTTCTTCCTTCTTGACAGTGAGTTATGTGATTATATCAGTGAATATCGATTACAATGTTAACTCTTTCTTCCTTCTTGACAGTGAGTTATGTGATTATATCACGTGAATATCGATTACAATGTTAACTCTTTCTTCCTTCTTGACAGTGAGTTATGTGATTATATCTGTGAATATCGATTACAATGTTAACTCTTTCTTCCTTCTTGACAGTGAGTTATGTGATTATATCTGTGAATATCGATTACAATGTTAACTCTTTCTTCCTTCTTGAGAGTGAGTTATGTGATTATATCAGTGAATATCGATTACAATGTTAACTCTTTCTTCCTTCTTGACAGTGAGTTATGTGATTATATCAGTGAATATCGATTACAATGTTAACTCTTTCTTCCTTCTTGACAGTGAGTTATGTGATTATATCTGTGAATATCGATTACAATGTTAACTCTTTCTTCCTTCTTGACAGTGAGTTATGTGATTATATCAGTGAATATCGATTACAATGTTAACTCTTTCTTCCTTCTTGACAGTGAGTTATGTGATTATATCTGTGAATATCGATTACAATGTTAACTCTTTCTTCCTTCTTGACAGTGAGTTATGTGATTATATCACGTGAATATCGATTACAATGTTAACTCTTTCTTCCTTCTTGACAGTGAGTTATGTGATTATATCTGTGAATATCGATTACAATGTTAACTCTTTCTTCCTTCTTGACAGTGAGTTATGTGATTATATCAATGAATATCGATTACAATGTTAACTCTTTCTTCCTTCTTGACAGTGAGTTATGTGATTATATCTGTGAATATCGATTACAATGTTAACTCTTTCTTCCTTCTTGACAGTGAGTTATGTGATTATATCAGTGAATATCGATTACAATGTTAACTCTTTCTTCCTTCTTGATAGTGAGTTATGTGATTATATCAGTGAATATCGATTACAATGTTAACTCTTTCTTCCTTCTTGACAGTGAGTTATGTGATTATATCTGAAATATCGATTACAATGTTAACTCTTTCTTCCTTCTTGACAGTGAGTTATGTGATTATATCAGTGAATATCGATTACAATGTTAACTCTTTCTTCCTTCTTGACAGTGAGTTATGTGATTATATCTGTGAATATCGATTACAATGTTAACTCTTTCTTCCTTCTTGACAGTGAGTTATGTGATTATATCTGTGAATATCGATTACAATGTTAACTCTTTCTTCCTTCTTGACAGTGAGTTATGTGATTATATCTGTGAATATCGATTACAATGTTAACTCTTTCTTCCTTCTTGACAGTGAGTTATGTGATTATATCTGTGAATATCGATTACAATGTTAACTCTTTCTTCCTTCTTGACAGTGAGTTATGTGATTATATCAGTGAATATCGATTACAATGTTAACTCTTTCTTCCTTCTTGACAGTGAGTTATGTGATTATATCTGTGAATATCGATTACAATGTTAACTCTTTCTTCCTTCTTGACAGTGAGTTATGTGATTATATCTGTGAATATCGATTACAATGTTAACTCTTTCTTCCTTCTTGAGAGTGAGTTATGTGATTATATCAGTGAATATCGATTACAATGTTAACTCTTTCTTCCTTCTTGACAGTGAGTTATGTGATTATATCAGTGAATATCGATTACAATGTTAACTCTTTCTTCCTTCTTGACAGTGAGTTATGTGATTATATCTGTGAATATCGATTACAATGTTAACTCTTTCTTCCTTCTTGACAGTGAGTTATGTGATTATATCAGTGAATATCGATTACAATGTTAACTCTTTCTTCCTTCTTGACAGTGAGTTATGTGATTATATCTGTGAATATCGATTACAATGTTAACTTTTCTTCCTTCTTGACAGTGAGTTATGTGATTATATCTGTGAATATCGATTACAATGTTAACTCTTTCTTCCTTCTTGACAGTGAGTTATGTGATTATATCAGTGAATATCGATTACAATGTTAACTCTTTCTTCCTTCTTGACAGTGAGTTATGTGATTATATCTGTGAATATCGATTACAATGTTAACTCTTTCTTCCTTCTTGACAGTGAGTTATGTGATTATATCAGTGAATATCGATTACAATGTTAACTCTTTCTTCCTTCTTGACAGTGAGTTATGTGATTATATTTGTGAATATTGATTACAATGTTAACTCTTTCTTCATTCTTGACAGTGAGTTATGTGATGGTATCTGTGAATATCAATTACAATGTTAACTCTTTCTTCATTCTTGACGGTGAGTTATGTGATTATATCAGTGAATATCGATTACAATGTTAACTCTTTCTTTCTTCTTGACAATGAGATATGTGATGGTATCTGTGAATATCGATTACAATGTTAACTCTTTCTTCCTTCTTGACAGTGAGTTATGTGATTATATCTGTGAATATCGATTACAATGTTAACTTTTCTTCCTTCTTGACAGTGAGTTATGTGATTATATCTGTGAATATCGATTACAATGTTAACTCTTTCTTCCTTCTTGACAGTGAGTTATGTGATTATATCAGTGAATATCGATTACAATGTTAACTCTTTCTTCCTTCTTGACAGTGAGTTATGTGATTATACATGTGAATATCGATTACAATGTTAACTCTTTCTTCCTTCTTGATAGTGAGTTATGTGATTATATCTGTGAATATCGATTACAATGTTAACTCTTTCTTCCTTCTTGACAGTGAGTTATGTGATTATATCAGTGAATATCGATTACAATGTTAACTCTTTCTTCCTTCTTGACAGTGAGTTATGTGATTATATCTGTGAATATCGATTACAATGTTAACTCTTTCTTCCTTCTTGACAGTGAGTTATGTGATTATATCTGTGAATATCGATTACAATGTTAACTCTTTCTTCCTTCTTGACAGTGAGTTATGTGATTATATCAGTGAATATCGATTACAATGTTAACTCTTTCTTCCTTCTTGACAGTGAGTTATGTGATTATATCAGTGAATATCGATTACAATGTTAACTCTTTCTTCCTTCTTGACAGTGAGTTATGTGATTATATACGTGAATATCGATTACAATGTTAACTCTTTCTTCCTTCTTGACAGTGAGTTATGTGATTATATCAGTGAATATCGATTACAATGTTAACTCTTTCTTCCTTCTTGACAGTGAGTTATGTGATTGTATCTGTGAATATCGATTACAATGTTAACTCTTTCTTCCTTCTTGACAGTGAGTTATGTGATGGTATCTGAAAGTATCAATTACAATGTTAACTCTTTCTTCATTCTTGACAGTGAGTTATGTGATTATATCAGTGAATATCGATTACAATGTTAACTCTTTCTTCCTTCTTGACAGTGAGTTATGTGATTATACACGTGAATATCGATTACAATGTTAACTCTTTCTTCCTTCTTGATAGTGAGTTATGTGATTATATCTGTGAATATCGATTACAATGTTAACTCTTTCTTCCTTCTTGACAGTGAGTTATGTGATTATATCTGTGAATATCGATTACAATGTTAACTCTTTCTTCCTTCTTGACAGTGAGTTATGTGATTATATCAGTGAATATCGATTACAATGTTAACTCTTTCTTCATTCTTGTTAGTGAGTTATGTGATTATATTTGTGAATATTGATTGAATGTTAACTCTTTCTTCATTCTTGACAGTGAGTTATGTGATGGTATCTGTGAATATCAATTACAATGTTAACTCTTTCTTCATTCTTGACGGTGAGTTATGTGATTATATCAGTGAATATCGATTACAATGTTAACTCTTTCTTTCTTCTTGACAATGAGTTATGTGATGGTATCTGTGAATATCGATTACAATGTTAACTCTTTCTTCCTTCTTGACAGTGAGTTATGTGATTATATCTGTGAATATCGATTACAATGTTAACTCTTTCTTCCTTCTTGACAGTGAGTTATGTGATTATATCTGTGAATATCGATTACAATGTTAACTCTTTCTTCCTTCTTGACAGTGAGTTATGTGATTATATCAGTGAATATCGATTACAATGTTAACTCTTTCTTCCTTCTTGACAGTGAGTTATGTGATTATATCTGAATATCGATTACAATGTTAACTCTTTTTTCATTCTTGACAGTGAGTTATGTGATTATATCAGTGAATATCGATTACAATGTTAACTCTTTCTTCCTTCTTGACAGTGAGTTATGTGATTATATCTGTGAATATCGATTACAATGTTAACTCTTTCTTCCTTCTTGACAGTGAGTTATGTGATTATATCTGTGAATATCGATTACAATGTTAACTCTTTCTTCTTCTTGACAGTGAGTTATGTGATTATATCTGTGAATATCGATTACAATGTTAACTCTTTCTTCCTTCTTGACAGTGAGTTATGTGATTATATCAGTGAATATCGATTACAATGTTAACTCTTTCTTCCTTCTTGACAGTGAGTTATGTGATTATACACGTGAATATCGATTACAATGTTAACTCTTTCTTCCTTCTTGATAGTGAGTTATGTGATTATATCTGTGAATATCGATTACAATGTTAACTCTTTCTTCCTTCTTGACAGTGAGTTATGTGATTATATCAGTGAATATCGATTACAATGTTAACTCTTTTTTCTTCTTGACAGTGAGTTATGTGATGCTATCTCTGAATATCGATTACAATGTTAACTCTTTCTTCCTTCTTGACAGTGAGTTATGTGATTATATCTGTGAATATCGATTACAATGTTAACTCTTTCTTCCTTCTTGACAGTGAGTTATGTGATTATATCTGTGAATATCGAT
This sequence comes from Tachypleus tridentatus, assembly GCF_004210375.1. NCBI lineage: Eukaryota > Metazoa > Arthropoda > Merostomata > Xiphosura > Limulidae > Tachypleus > Tachypleus tridentatus. The sequence goes on along the minus strand of NC_134833.1, from coordinate 6,058,937 downwards.
TACAATGTTAACTCTTTCTTCCTTCTTGACAGTGAGTTATGTGATTATATCAGTGAATATCGATTACAATGTTAACTCTTTCTTCCTTCTTGACAGTGAGTTATGTGATTATATCAGTGAATATCGATTACAATGTTAACTCTTTCTTCCTTCTTGACAGTGAGTTATGTGATTATACACGTGAATATCGATTACAATGTTAACTCTTTCTTCCTTCTTGATAGTGAGTTATGTGATTATATCAGTGAATATCGATTACAATGTTATCTCTTTCTTCCTTCTTGACTGTGAGTTATGTGATTGTATCTGTGAATATCGATTACAATGTTAACTCTTTCTTCCTTCTTGACAGTGAGTTATGTGATTATATCTCTTAATATCGATTACAATGTTAACTCTTTCTTCCTTCTTGACAGTTAGTTTTGTGATTATATCAGTGAATATCGATTACAATGTTAACTCTTTCTTCCTTCTTGACAGTGAGTTATGTGATGGTATCTGTGAATATCGATTACAATGTTAACTCTTTCTTTCTTCTTGACAGTGAGTTATGTGATTATATCTGTGAATATCGATTACAATGTTAACTCTTTCTTCCTTCTTGACAGTGAGTTATGTGATTGTATCTGTGAATATCGATTACAATGTTAACTCTTTCTTCCTTCTTGACAGTGAGTTATGTGATTATATCAGTGAATATCGATTACAATGTTAACTCTTTCTTCATTCTTGACAGTGAGTTATGTGATGGTATCTGAAAGTATCAATTACAATGTTAACTCTTTCTTCATTCTTGACAGTGAGTTATGTGATTATATCAGTGAATATCGATTACAATGTTAACTCTTTCTTTCTTCTTGACAATGAGTTATGTGATGGTATCTGTGAATATCGATTACAATGTTAACTCTTTTTTTCCTTCTTGAGAGTGAGTTATGTGATTATATCTGTGAATATCGATTACAATGTTAACTCTTTCTTCTTTTTTGACAGTGAGTTATGTGATTATATCTGAAAGTATCAATTACAATGTTAACTCTTTCTTCATTCTTGACAGTGAGTTATGTGATTATATCAGTGAATATCGATTACAATGTTAACTCTTTCTTTCTTCTTGACAATGAGTTATGTGATGGTATCTGTGAATATCGATTACAATGTTAACTCTTTTTTTCCTTCTTGAGAGTGAGTTATGTGATTATATCTGTGAATATCGATTACAATGTTAACTCTTTCTTCTTTTTTGACAGTGAGTTATGTGATTATATCTGTGTATATCGATTACAATGTTAAATCTTTCTTCCTCTTGACAGTGAGTTATGTGATTATATCAGTGAATATCGATTACAATGTTAACTCTTTCTTTCTTCTTGACAGTGAGTTATGTGATTATACACGTGAATATCGATTACAATGTTAATTCTTTCTTCCTTCTTAACAGTGAGTTATGTGATTATATCTGTAAATATCGATTACAATCTTAACTCTTTCTTCCTTCTTGACAGTGAGTTATGTGATTATATCTGTGAATATCGATTACAATGTTAACTCTTTCTTCCTTCTTGACAGTGAGTTATGTGATTATATCAGTTTATATCGATTACAATGTTGACTCTTTCTTCCTCTTGAGAGTAAGTTATGTGATTATATCAGTGAATATCGATTACAATGTTAACTCTTTCTTCCTTCTTGACAGTGAGTTATGTGATTAAACACGTGAATATCGATTACAATGTTAACTCTTTCTTCCTTCTTGATAGTGAGTTATGTGATTATATCAGTGAATATCGATTACAATGTTAACTCTTTCTTCCTTCTTGACAGTGAGTTATGTGATTGTATCTGTGAATATCGATTACAATGTTAACTCTTTCTTCCTTCTTGACAGTGAGTTATGTGATTATATCTCTTAATATCGATTACAATGTTAACTCTTTCTTCCTTCTTGACAGTGAGTTTTGTGATTATATCAGTGAATATCGATTACAATGTTAACTCTTTCTTCCTTCTTGACAGTGAGTTATGTGATGGTATCTGTGAATATCGATTACAATGTTAACTCTTTCTTTCTTCTTGACAGTGAGTTATGTGATTATATCTGTGAATATCGATTACAATCTTAACTCTTTCTTCCTTCTTGACAGTGAGTTATGTGATTATATCTGTGAATATCGATTAGAATCTTAACTCTTTCTTCCTTCTTGACAGTGAGTTATGTGATGGTATCTGTGAATATCGATTACAATGTTAACTCTTTCTTCCTTCTCGACAGTGAGTTATGTGATTATATCAGTGAATATCGATTACAATGTTAACTCTTTCTTCATTCTTGACAGTGAGTTATGTGATGGTATCTGAAAGTATCAATTACAATGTTAACTCTTTCTTCATTCTTGACAGTGAGTTATGTGATTATATCAGTGAATATCGATTACAATGTTAACTCTTTCTTTCTTCTTGACAATGAGTTATGTGATTATATCAGTGAATATCGATTACAATGTTAACTCTTTCTTCCTTCTTGACAGTGAGTTATGTGATTATACACGTGAATATCGATTACAATGTTAACTCTTTCTTCCTTCTTGATAGTGAGTTATGTGATTATATCTGTGAATATCGATTACAATGTTAACTCTTTCTTCCTTCTTGACAGTGAGTTATGTGATTATGTCAGTGAATATCGATTACAATGTTAACTCTTTCTTTCTTCTTGACAGTGAGTTATGTAATGCTATCTCTGAATATCGATTACAATGTTAACTCTTTCTTCCTTTTGATAGTGAGTTATGTGATTATATCTGTGAATATCGATTACAATCTTAACTCTTTCTTCCTTCTTGACAGTGAGTTATGTGATTATATCAGTGAATATCGATTACAATGTTAACTCTTTCTTCCTTCTTGAGAGTGAGTTATGTGATTATATCTGTGAATATCGATTACAATGTTAACTCTTTCTTGCTTCTTGACAGTGAGTTATGTGATTATATCTGTGAATATCGATTACAATGTTAACTCTTTCTTCCTTCTTGACAGTGAGTTATGTGATTGTATCTGTGAATATTGATTACAATGTTAACTCTTTCTTCATTCTTGACAGTGAGTTATGTGATGGTATCTGAAAGTATCAATTACAATGTTAACTCTTTCTTCATTCTTGACAGTGAGTTATGTGATTATATCAGTGAATATCGATTACAATGTTAACTCTTTCTTTCTTCTTGACAATGAGTTATGTGATGGTATCTGTGAATATCGATTACAATGTTAACTCTTTCTTCCTTCTTGACAGTGAGTTATGTGATTATGTCTGTGAATATCGATTACAATGTTAATTCTTTCTTCCATCTTGACAGTGAGTTATGTGATTATATCTGTGTATATCGATTACAATGTTAACTCTTTCTTTTTCTTGACAGTGAGTTGTGTGATTATATCAGTGAATATCGATTACAATGTTAACTCTTTCTTCCTTCTTGACAGTGAGTTATGTGATTATACGCGTGAATATCGATTACAATGTTAACTCTTTCTTCCTTCTTGATAGTGATTTATGTGATTATATCTGTGAATATCGATTACAATGTTAACTCTTTCTTCCTTTTTGACAGTGAGTTATGTGATTATGTCAGCGAATATCGATTACAATGTTAACTCTTTCTTTCTTCTTGACAGTGAGTTATGTGATGCTATCTCTGAATATCGATTACAATGTTAACTCTTTCTTCCTTCTTAACAGTGAGTTATGTGATTATATCTGTAAATATCGATTACAATCTTAACTCTTTCTACCTTCTTGACAGTGAGTTATGTGATTATATCAGTTTATATCGATTACAATGTTGACTCTTTCTTCCTCTTGAGAGTGAGTTATGTGATTATATGAGTGAATATCGATTACAATGTTAACTCTTTCTTCCTTCTTGACAGTGAGTTATGTGATTATATCTGTGAATATCGATTACAATGTTAACTCTTTCTTCCTTCTTGACAGTGAGTTATGTGATTATATCAGTGAATATCGATTACAATGTTAACTCTTTCTTTCTTCTTGACAGTGAGTTATGTGATGCTATCTCTGAATATCGATTACAATGTTAACTCTTTCTTCCTTCTTCATAGTGAGTTATGTGATTATATCAGTGAATATCGATTACAATGTTAACTCTTTCTTCCTTCTTGACAGTGAGTTATGTGATTGTAACTGTGAATATCGATTACAATGTTAACTCTTTTTTCCTTCTTGACAGTGAGTTATGTGATTATATCTCTGAATATCGATTACAATGTTAACTCTTTCTTCCTTCTTGACAGTGAGTTATGTGATTATATCTGTGAATATCGATTACAATGTTGACTCTTTCTTCCTTCTTGACAGTGAGTTATGTGATTATATCTGTGAATATCGATTACAATGTTAACTCTTTCTTCCTCTTGACAGTGAGTTATGTGATTATATCTGTGAATATCAACTGCCATTTTGACTCTTTCTTCCTCTTGACAATGAGTTAGGTGATTATATCAGTGAATATAAACTACCATTTTGACTCTTTCTTCCTTCTTGACAGTGAGTTATGTGATTATATTTGTGAATATCGATTACAATGTTAATTCTTTCTTCATTCTTGATAATGATTGTATCTGAAAGTGTCAAGTACAATGTTCACTCTTTTTTCATTCTTGACAACAGGACAAAACTTGAAAAGACTATTTTAGCTCCTGGTTATATTTAAGTACAAAAAAAAATGTTTTATGATATCTTGTTTGTTTGCTTCTTGGAATTCACGCAAAGCTACACATGTGCTATCTGTGAGAGTCGTCCATAATTTAGCAATGTACGACTAGAGTAAAGGCAGCTAGTTATCACCCCCCCAACTTTTTGGTTACTGTTTTACCAACGAATAGTGGGATTAATCGTCACTTTATAACGCCTTCACGGCTGAAAGGGCGAGTATGTTTGGTGTGACAGGAGATTCGAACTCGCGACCTTCAAATTACGAGTTGAGTGTATTATAAAATCTGACACTTTTTAAACGTTATTTGTTTCACAATTATTTTCATAATTATTTTACGCGGGCGACAAATCTCTGTTGTTAAGAAGAATAGCTCTGTGTTTTAATCTTATCGACTCAGTTAGGTGTGTGACTTCCTACTCGGCTTTCTCAAATATGCGTGCAGAGCTACATTATGTTTCTCATGTATGGATATACAGTAATGTGAAAATGTTAGGACACCCTATGAAAGCCTGTGTATTTTTGAAACATTTTTGGATATATAGATATTTAATCTCAATTTCAACAATATTGAGAGATTGTAAGAATATAACTAAACAATTAAAACTGAAGCAAAGACTTTTCAAGATCTTCTGTAAATGTAATTCTACAAAAATGCATCTTCTAACTAGGGAAAAAGTTAGGACACCCTACCCCCTAATAGCTATTGTTAACCTTTTTGGTTGAAATAACTACAGTGAGACGCTTCTTGTAGCCATCTACCAGTCTCTGACATCGGTCTGAAGAAAGTTTGCCCCACTCCTCAATGCATAATTCTTTAGCTTTGAGATGTTTGAGGGGTTTTTTGAATGTACAGCCCGTTTCAAGTCACCCCACAGTATCTCAATGGGATTAAGCTTTGGGCTTTGACTCGGCCATTCCAGAACTCTCCATTTCTTAGTTTTCAGCCAGTCCTTGGTGGATTTACTGGTATGCTTTGGGTCATTGTCGTGTTGTAGGGTCCAGTTCCGCTTCAGCTTTACTTTTTTTACAGATGGTCTCACATGATCCTCAAGCACCCTCTGATACACGGTAGAATTCATGGTGGATTCTATGATTGTGAGCTGTCCAGGTCCTGCTGCAGCAAAGAAGCCCCAAACCATGACACTTCCACCTCCATGCTTCACAGTTTGTATGAAGTTATTTTCCTGGAATGCTGTATTTGGTTTACGCCAAACATGTCCTCTGTTCTGGTGTCCAAATAATTCAATTTTGGACTCATCTGTCCAAAGAACATTATTCCAGAAATCCTAGTCTTTGTTTACATTCTCTCTGGCAAACTTCAGTCTGGCCTTGATGTTTCTCTTAGAGAGCAAATGTTTCCTCCTTGCACACCTCCCATGCAAGTTAAACTTGTGCAGTCTCTTTCTGATTGTAGAGACATGCACTTTCACATCAACAGTAGTCAGAGCCTGTTGTAGGTCCTGTAATGACATGTTAGGGTGTTTGAAGACCTTTTTTAGCATCTTGCGGGCTGCTCTCGGGTGAACTTTCTTGGACGACCAGACCTGGGCGTGTTGGCAGTTGTCTGGAAAGCCCTCCACTTGTTGACTATTTTCCGGACAGTGGAATAGCTGATTTCAAAACATTTTGGGATCTTTTTAAATCCTTTACCAGACTCATAAGCTGCTACAATTTTCTTTCTGAAGGCCTCAGACAGCTCTTTTGCTCTCACCATGGTGCTCACTCTCACTTCAACAGTCAGGAGCACACCAAACTAAATGTCTGAGGTTTAAATAAGGCAAGCCTCATTCAAAATGCTGAGTAACGATCTTCTAATCATGTGCACCTGGTGTGATACACCTGTGTGTGAGTTGAGCCATTTTAAGTGGGAATAAATGTGGGGGTGTCCAAACTTTTTCCTCAGTTAGAATATGCATTTTTGTAGAATTACATTTACAGAAGATCTTGAAAAGTCTTTCTTTCAGTTTTAATTGTTTAGTTATATTCCTATGATCTCTCTGTATTGTTAAAATTGAGATTAAAAATCTATATATCCAAAAATATTACAAAAATACACAGGCTTTCATAGGTATCCTAACTTTTTCACATTACTGTATATCAATAGAGAATTCTCATTTCAAAAATACAATACTTAATTTAGTATTAAATAACTTGTGTCGGAAATAATTAATGTTAGTATCACGATCGTTACATGTTCTCCAATGACCATGTAAAAGTAAGAGTAGGTTCTTTAAAAACATTCGTGGTTTACATTTATAATCACACTAGAACATCCAGGTTTCTCTAGTGTGTGTTCTCTTAAAACATTAGTGGTGTACCTTTATAATCACACTAGAACATTCAGGTTTCTCTAGTGTGTGTTCTCTTAAAACATTAGTGGTGTACCTTTATAATCACACTAGAACATTCAGGTTTCTCGAATGTAAGTTCTCTAAAAACATTACTGGTGTTCAATTATAATTGCACTAGAACAGCCAGGTTTCTCCAGTGTAGGTTCTCTAGAAACATTTTTGGTGTACTTTTGTAATCACACTAGAACTGCCAGGTTCCTCCAGTGTCGGTTCTCTAGAAACATTATTGGTGTACTTTTGTGATCACACTAGAACAGCCAGGTTTCTCGAGTGTAGGTTCTCTAGAAACGTTAGTTTTATGTATTTGTAATTGCACTAGAACTCCCAGGTTTATCAAAACCCATGTGTGTGTAGGTTCTCTAAAATCATTAGTGATATACACTTATAATTATACTAGAACATCAATGTTTCACAAAACTTAGGTGTTTTGTTTTTGAATGAAAGACTTGGTATCACCGTGTGGTTATATTTATCTTCTCCCTCTATACTAGAACATCAATGTTTCACAAAACTGAGGTGTTTTGTTTTTGAATGAAAGACTTGGTTTCACCTTGTGGTTATATTTATCTTCTCCCTCTCGAGGAACAATATTTATTATTGGTTTTTATTAAAAGCAAACCTATAATGATGTATTTGACTTTCAACTAAATTCTACAGTTAGGAGAGAACGTGAGTTTCAAAGTATCGTGTCATCTCATAAGTATTGCCGTTTTTTGGGTTAGAATAAGTTTAAATGCATATTTTTTCGCTAAATGAACTTATTCTCAAAGTCATATAAATTACGTGGGATGACTTGATAGCACAATTCGTTTCTTTACCTGTTTTATTTATTTTATCATGGAGGTATCAGAGAAGCACACAATGAATTCAAAAAAGGGAAAGGTGCTACTGAATGTGAGGAAGATGGTTCAATAAGTTTAGAACTGGTGACTTCAGTTTGACGGATGCAGCTCGCACTGGGCACCCAGTTGAATTTGATAATGACCTGCTTCTACCAACACTTGAGGAGGATTGTGCCGTAACTGATGAAAAGTTAGCCCAGAAACTCAGTTCATCTCCTTCCACTGTCCATTGACATTTGCAACAACTTGGTAGAGTTTCATAGTTGGGAAGATGGGTATCACATGAGTTGTCGTCTGAAAATTTGAGAGAACGAGTAGACATCTGTACATCTCTTTACTCTCGTTGAGAGAACGAGTAGACATCTGTACATCTCTTTACTCTCGTTGAGAGAACGAGTAGACATCTGCACATCTCTTTATTCTCGTGAACTTCAAGCTTTGTTTTGGAACCACCTAGTTAGTGACTGGAGATGAGAAGTGGATACTCTATCAAAATGTTAAGTGCTCCCGACAGTGACTGGAAATGAGAAGTGGATACTCTATCAAAATGTTAAGTGCTACCGACAGCGACTGGAGATGAGAAGTGGATATTCTATCAAAATGTTAAGTGTTTCCGACAGTGACTAGAGATGAGAAGTGGATACTCTATCAAAATGTTAAGTGTTTCCGACAGTGACTAGAGATGAGAAGTGGATACTCTATCAAAATGTTAAGTGCTACCGACAGTAACTGGAAATGAGAAGTGGATATTTTATCAAAATGTTAAGTGCTACCGACAGTGACTGGAGATGAGAAGTGGATATTCTATCAAAATGTTAAGTGCTACCGACAGTGACTAGAGATGAGAAGTGGATACTCTATCAAAATGTTAAGTGCTACCGACAGTGAGTTAATGTAGAAGAACCAGCTACACCACAGCCAACCTGCACACTAAGAAAGTTTTGCTTAGAGTTTAGTGGGATAAAGATGGTGTAAAACACTTTGACTTGTTACAACCAAACCAGACAATCACTACTAAGAGATACTGTCAGCAAATGAACCGACTGAACACTGCACTAAAAACACAGAGATACCTGCTTTGGTGAATGAGAAAGCAGTTGTTTTCCACCAGGACAATTCAAGTCCTCTCACTGCTAGGATCAATTAGCATGGTATCGAAAATCTTTGGAGACGTTGACAAACTGTTACTGAAAGTGATGGACAATACATAACTGTTACTGAAAGTGATGAAGAATTCATAACTGATCAGAGGTATTAACTGACTTCTCTTCTCTCCTTTTAAATATTAGTGTTACAAACCACATTATGTATGGGATGACTTGATAAAATAATATATTCTTTATTTCGTTATGCCCGTTCTAGATAAAAATTCTAGCATTTAAAAAAGATGCTTACACATTAGTTGTGCTAATAAACAACCTGTTATCTTTAAACAACTTTATACAGTAGACTAAAACATGATATTAAAACTATGCTAATAACAGTATACATTATATCATACTTTATAAAATGTAACCTACCAATTGGAAAGATCGTGCCACCTGCCGGATGAACTGGTACCTACAAAACGTTTTAATCTAGTCCCGTGATATTGAAACGACCAAAATACGAACAGCTGAATGTACTGTTCTTTTGACAGAATTTTTTATTAAAGGAAACAAAAAGTTCCTGTACACAGTTTCATAACACATGTTCAAGATAAACCTACAGATCATATCATAACACATGTTCAAGATAAACCTACAGATCATATCATAACACATGTTCAAGATACACCTACAGATCATATGTTCAGGATTAACATACAGTTCATAACATAACAAGCCCCCTGTGGCTCAGCGGTATGTCTGCGGACGTACATTGTTAAAAACCGGGTTTCGATACCCGTGGTGGGCAGAACACAGATAGCCCATTGTGTGGCTTTGTGCTTAATTCAAAACAACAACAACAACATAACATAACATATGTTAAGGATTAGCCTACAGTTCATATCATCACATATGTTCAGGATTAACATACAGATCATATCATAACACATGTTCAAGATAAACCAACAGATTATATCATAACACATGTTCAAGATAAACCTACAGATCATATCATAACATATGTTCAAGATAAACCTACAGATCATATCATAACACATGTTCAAGATAAACCTACCGATCATATCATAACATATGTTCAAGATAAACCTACAGATCATATGTTCAGGATTAACATGCAGTTCATAACATAACAAGCCCCCTGTGGCTCAGCGGTATGTCTGCGAACTTACAACGCTAAAAACCGGGTTTCGATACCCGTGGTGAGCAGAGCACAGATGGCCCATTATGTAGCTTTGTGCTTAATTCAAAACAACAACAACAACATAACATAACATATGTTAAGGATTAGCCTACAGTTCATATCATCACATATGTTCAGGATTAACATACAGTTCCTGACATAGCATATCTTCAAAAAAGTCTATAGTTGATATCACAACACATGTTCAAGAATAATCTACAGTTAACAATATAACACATATTCAGGAACAGTCTACAGCTGATATCATAACATGCGTTCAGGATAAACCTGCAGTTCATATCATAACAAATGTTCAGAAATAGTCTCCAGTTTATATAACAACACATCTTCAGAAATAGTTTACAGTTCATATCATAACACATGTTAGGAATTGTATACATTTAATATCATAAGACACATTCAGAAATAGCCTATAGTTCATATTATAACACATTTTCAGGATTAACCTATACTGGATTTACTAACACATGTTCGGGAATAATCTTTTATCCATATCATAGCACATGCTCAGGAATAGTCTACAGTTCATATCATAACACACGTTCAGAAATAGTCTATAGTTCATAACATAAAACATGTTCAGGTATACTCCACAATTAATATCATAACATATGTTCAGAAAGAGTCTACAGTAATATCATAACACATGTTCATGACTAGTCTACAGCTGATATCATAACACATATTCAGGTTTAGTCTACAGTTGATACAATAACACATGTTCAGGATTAACCTACAGTTCATATCATAAAACATGTTTAGGTATAGTCTACCCTTCATATCATAACACACGTTCAGAAATAGTCTACAGTTGATATCATAACACGTATTCAGGAATAATCTACAGTTGATATAATAACACATGTTTAGAAATAGTCTGTAGTTCATATTATAACACATATTTAGTATTACTCTACAGTTCATATCATAACGCATGTTCACGAATAGCTTACAGTTGACATCATAGCACCTGTTCAGGAATAATCTAAAGTTGATATAATAACACATGTTCAGGAATAGTGTACATTTAATATCATAACACAGTTTTAGGTTTACTCAACAGTTGATATCAAAACACATCTAAAGGAATAGTCTATATTTCATACCGTAACACATGTTCAGGAATACTCTACAGTTCATATCATAACACATGTTCGGAATAGTCTACAGTTCATACTATGACACACATTCAGGAACAGTCTACAGTTGATATCGTAACACTTGTTAAGGAATACTCTAGAGTTTGTATTATAACACATGTTCATGATTATCCTATAGTTCATATCATAACACATGTTTATGAATAGTCTAGAGTTGATATCGTAACACATGTTCAGAAACAGTCTACAGTTCATACTATGACATGTTCAGGATTATCCTATAGTTCATATCATAACACATGTTCAGGAATAGTCTATAGTTCATATCTTAACAAATGTTCAGGATTACTCTATACTTAGGAATTGAAATATGTGACAATTTCTTCGAACGTGAGATAAAAACTCTGTATAAAAAGATTGAAGTCAGAAAACCTTGTTGTTACGTTGTCTCACGGTTCCTATTTCTTGCTGTCCTTTATGGACACGAAGAATGACACGTTCTTTAAAATAGACCTCTCTTTCTTTACTTTTACAAGTTATAAAATATAAACGTATTAGATACATATATGTGCTTGTTAGTCCGACTTCAGTCACTTTGTTAAACGTTTTGGGTCAAAGTCATTAAAAACTGAAGAAACAATACATGATATTTTCAAAAAGTCGACTCTACAACACACGTGAAACTTCACGAGTGAGGGGTTAGAGAATCCACGTGTTTAAGTGAAGAACGCGATGTTTGTACACACACAGAAAACTTTTTAAGGCAGGCATGTCTACAGAGTTTGTTTTTATCACAGCGGTGGTAGTTGGAAGAAAAAAAAAGTGCTTATTTAAGGTGACGTTTATTTGTAACGGACCGCTGGTATTTATTAAAACATATCCGTTTATTTGTAACGGACCGCTGGTATTTATTAAAACATATCCATTGTTAGGTTACATTACAAACGTTTATTTGTAACGGACCGCTGGTATTTATTAAAACATATCCATTGTTAGGTTACATTACAAACGTTTATTTGTAACGGACCGCTGGTATTTATTAAAACATATCCGTTTATTTGTAACGGACCGCTGGTATTTATTAAAACATATCCATTGTTAGGTTACATTACAAACGTTTATTTGTAACGGACCGCTGGTATTTATTAAAACATATCCATTGTTAGGTTACATTACAAACGTTTATTTGTAACGGACCGCTGGTATTTATTAAAACATATCCGTTTATTTGTAACGGACCGCTGGTATTTATTAAAACATATCCATTGTTAGGTTACATTACAAACGTTTATTTGTAACGGACCGCTGGTATTTATTAAAACATATCCATTGTTAGGTTACATTACAAACGTTTATTTGTAACGGACCGCTGGTATTTATTAAAACATATCCGTTTATTTGTAACGGACCGCTGGTATTTATTAAAACATATCCATTGTTAGGTTACATTACAAACGTTTATTTGTAACGGACCGCTGGTATTTATTAAAACATATCCATTGTTAGGTTACAAAACATTTTATTTGTAACGGACCGCTGGTATTTATTAAAACATATCCATTGTTAGGTTACATTACAAACGTTTATTTGTAACGGACCGCTGGTATTTATTAAAACATATCCATTGTTAGGTTACATTACACCCGCTTTCTGGATTTAAAAGTTATTGTTTTGTATTAGAATAAACTCAAATAATAATTCTTAATTTGTTGATTAAGACACGTTTTCTAACTTAATCATTTTAATCAACTTAAAGATTTTCAGAGAAATTGTAAATATTTGAGTGTAACAAATGAACTTTGAAGCTGATAGTACAACCCAACTGTTTAAATGTATCAAACATGTGATTTACAATATTTTCATAATTTGTTGTTTCCTAAAAGCTTGTCAATAACATCTCTAAAAGCAATCGACATTTCTTTTTCAACTTTCCTCACTGTTCATCTGAAGTCAATTTCCTAATCTGAAACCCAACAAAAATTCCTTCTTTAAGTTTCAGTTCTGAAAGAGCTGGGAATTGCTCACATAGATACTTGAAACAGTCGCCACCTTCGTCTAAGGCCTTCACAAACTGTTTCATCAAGCCCAGTTTTGTGTCAAGTGGACTTTCTTTATGTCAGCCAAACTTTCACGTTCAATGTTTTTTTATTCTGATATTAGGTTGCCTCTTTGTGACCGTTGCTTATTTATCCAGTGCTGGTTTTATGCTATGCTGCCAGATTCATACAAACAAACACACATGGAAACTTTATGTAATCAGACTGTAGATCAAGCATGACACTTTTAGGTTATTAAGAAGATCGAGAAGAAGGGTAACATCTTCAGATGAACAATCACTTGGTTCATAGGTTATTAAGCAGTTCGAGAAGAAGGATAACATCTTCAGATGAACAATCACTTGGTTTATAGGTTATTAAGAAATTCGAGAAGAAGAATAACATCTTCAGATGAACAATCACTTGGTTCACAGGTTATTAAGAAGTTCGAGAAGAAGAATAACATCTTCAGATGAACAGTCACTTGGTTCACAGGTTATTAAGAAGTTCGAGAAGAAGGATAACATCTTCAGATGAACAGTCACTTGGTTCATAGGTTATTAAGAAGTTCGAGAAGAAGGATAACATCTTCAGATGAACAGTCACTTGGTTCACAGGTTATTAAGAAGTTCGAGAAGAAGGATAACATCTTCAGATGAACAGTCACTTGGTTCATAGGTTATTAAGAAGTTCGAGAAGAAAGATAACATCTTCAGATGAACAGTCACTTGGTTCACAGGTTATTAAGAAGTTCGAGAAGAAGGATAACATCTTCAGATGAACAGTCACTTGGTTCATAGGTTATTAAGAAGTTCGAGAAGAAAGATAGCATCTTGAGATGAACAATACTTAGTTCATAGGTTATTAAGAAGTTCGAGAAAAAAGATAACATCTTCAGATGAACAGTCACTTGGTTCATAGGTTATTAAGAAGTTCGAGAAGAAGGATAACATCTTCAGATGAACAATCACTTGGTTAATAAACTGCAGCTCCTAGAATTGATATTAGTTCAGAAGAAACTGTTACAATAAACGAGAGAACCTTCTTGGGAAAATTATAAACTCTTTTTCACGATTTCTATACCAATGAAATTACGTCCCTGGAAAAACTAAGTTCTTAGCCTTCAAATCTATGAAGACTCTTGTAGAAGACTCAAATCTCTCATCAACTCATTACGTTCACCTTATGTGAAAAGTTGTGTTCCATCAGACTTTCAAATTGACAACAATCTCTGTCATTATTTCTATTGACATCAGATTAAGATAAAACTGTATAAAAAGTAGCTGATGGAGTAGTTACAGGTACATCAAGCTCATGGTGAAGTAGCTACAAGTACATCATGTCCATGGTGAAGTAGCTACACGTACATCAAGTCTATGGTGAAGTAGTTACAAGTACATCAAGTCCATGGTGAAGAAGTTACAAATACATCGAGTCCATGGTGAAGGAGCTACAGGTACATCAAGCCCATGATGAAGTAGCTACAGGTACATCAAGTCTATGGTGAAGTAGTTACAAGTACACCAAGTCCATGGTGAAGTAGTTACAAGTACATCAAGTCCATGGTAAAGTAGCTACAGGTACATCAAATCCACGGTGAAGTATTTACAAGTACATCAAGTCCATGGTGAAGTAGCTACAGGTACATCAAGTACATGGTGAAGTAGCTACAAGTACATCAAGTCCATGATGAAGTACCTACAAGTACATAAAGTTCATGGTGAAGTAGCTACAGCTACATCAAGCCCATGATGAAGTAGTTAAAAGTACATCAAGTCCATAGTGAAATAGCTACAGGTACATGAATTTCATGGTGAAGGAGTTACAAGTACATCAAATCCATGGTAAAATAGCTACAGGTACATCAAGTTTATGGTGAAGTAGATACGGGTACATCAACTTCATGATGAAGTAGCAAAAAGTACATAAGGTTCATGGTGAAGTAGCTACAAGTACATCAAGTCCATGGTAAAGTAGCTACAGGTACACCAAGTAAATGGTGAAGAAGCTACAGGTACATCAAGTTCATGGTGAAACTGCTACAAGTACATCATGTCGATGGTGAAGTAGCTACAGGTACATCAAGTCTGTGGTGAAGTAGTTACAAGTACATCAAGTCCACGGTGAAGTAGTTAGAAGTACATCAAGTTCATAATGAAGTAGCTACAAGTACATCATGTCCATTATAAAGAAGCTACAGGTACATCAAGTCTATGGTGAAGTAGTTATAACTACATCAAGTCCATGGTGAAGCAGCTACAGATACATCAAGTCCATGATGAAGTAGCTACAGGTACATCAAGTCTATGGTGAAGTAGTTACAAGTACACCAAGATCATGGTGAAGTAATTACAAGTACATCAAGTCGATGGTAAAGTAGCTACAGGTACATCAAGCCCATGATGAAGTAGCTACAGGTACATCAAGTCTATGGTGAAGTAGTTACAAGTACACCAAATCCATGGTGAAGTAGTTACAAGTACATCAAGTCCATGGTAAAGTAGCTACAGGTACATCAAGTCCACGGTGAAGTATTTACAAGTACATCAAGTACATGGTGAAGTAGCTACAGGTACATCATGTCCATGGTGTAGTAGCTACAGGTACATGAAGTCCATGGTGAAGTAGCTACAAGTACATCAAGTCCATGATGAAGTACCTACAAGTACATCAAGTTCATGGTGAAGTAGCTACAGCTACATCAAGTCCATGATGAAGTAGTTACAAGTACATCAAGTCCATGGTGAAATAGCTACAGGTACATGAATTTCACGGTGAAGGAGTTACAAGTACTTCAAGTCCATGGTAAAATAGCTACAGGAACATCTAGTTTATGGTGAAGTAGATACGGGTACATCAAGTTCATGATGAAGTAACTAAAAGTACATCAAGTTCATGGTGAAGTAACTACAAGTACATCATGTCCATGGTGTAGTAGCTACAGGTACATGAAGTCCATGGTGAAGTAGCTACAAGTACATCAAGTCCATGATGAAGTACCTACAAGTACATCAAGTTCATGGTGAAGTAGCTACAGCAACATCAAGTCCATGATGAAGTATTTACAAGTACATCAAGTAAATGTTGAAGAAGCTACAGGTACATCAAGTTCATGGTGAAATTGCTACAAGTACATCATGTCCATGGTGAAGTAGCTACAGGTACATCAAGCCTGTGGTGAAGTAGTTACAAGTACATCAAATCCACGGTGACGTAGTTAGAAGTACATCAAGTTCATAATGAAGTAGCTGCAAGTACATCATGTCCATGATAAAGTAGCTACAGGTACATCAAGTCCATGATGAATAGCTACAGGTACATCAAGTCCACGGTGAAGTATTTACAAGTACATCAAGTACATGGTGAAGTAGCTACAGGTACATGAAGTCCATGGTGAAGTACCTACAAGTACATCAAGTTCATGGTGAAGTAGCTACAGCTACATCAAGTCCATGATAAAGTAGTTACAAGTACATCAAGTCCATGGTGAAATAGCTACATGTACATGAATTTCATGGTGAAGGAGTTACAAGTACTTCAAGTCCATGGTGAAATAGCTACAGGCACATCAAGTTTATGGTGAAGTAGATACGGGTACATCAAGTTCATGATGAAGTAGCTAAAAGTACATCAAGTTCATGGTGAAGTAGCTACAGCTACATCAAGTCCATGATGAAGTAGTTACAAGTACATCAAGTAAATGGTGAAGAAGCTACAGGTACATCAAGTTCATGGTGAAATTGCTACAAGTACATCATGTCCATGGTGAAGTAGCTACAGGTACATCAAGTCTGTGGTGAAGTAGTTACAAGTACACCAAGTCCATGGTGAAGTAATTACAAGTACATCAAGTCGATGGTAAAGTAGCTACAGGTACATCAAGTCCATGATGAATAGCTACAGGTACATCAAGTCCACGGTGAAGTATTTACAAGTACATCAACTCCATGGTGAAGTAGCTACAGGTACATCATGTCCATGGTGAAGTAGCTACAAGTACATCATGTCCATGGTGAAGTAGCTACACGTACATCAAGTCTATGGTGAAGTTGTTACAAATACATCAAGTCCATGGTGAAGAAGTTACAAATACATCGAGTCCATGGTGAAGGAGCTACAGGTACATCAAGCCCATGATGAAGTAGCTACAGGTACATCAAGTCTATGGTAAAGTAGCTACAGGTACATCAAGCTCATGATGAAGTAGCTACAGGTACATCAAGTCTATGGTGAAGTAGTTACAAGTACACCAAGTCCATGATGAAGTACCTACAAGTACATCAAGTTCATGGTGAAGTAGCTACAGCTACATCAAGCCCATGATGAAGTAGTTAAAAGAACATGAAGTCCATAGTGAAATAGCTACAGGTACATGAATTTCATGGTGAAAGAGGTACAAGTACATCAAATTTATGGTAAAATAGCTACAGGTACATCAAGTTTATGGTGAAATAGATACGGGTACATCAACTTCATGGTGAAGTAGTTACAAGTACATCAAGTCCATGATGAAGTAGCTACAGGTACATCATGTCCATGGTGAAGTAGTTACAAGTACATCAAATCCACGGTGAAGTAGTTACAAGTACATCATGTCCATGGTGAAGTAGCTACAGGTACATCAAGTCTGTGGTGCAGTAGTTACTAGTACATCAAGTCCATGGTGTAGTAGTTACAAGTACATGAAGTCCATGGTGTAGTAGTTAGAAGTACATCAAGTTCATAATGAAGTAGCTACAGGTACATCAAGTCTATGGTGAAGTAGTTACAAGTACACCAAGTCCTTATTGAAGTAGCTACAGGTACATCAACTTCATGATGAAGTAGCTACAAGTACATCAAGTACATGGTCAAGTAGCTACAGGTACATCAAGTCCATGATAAAGTAGCTACAGGTACATCATGTCCATGATGAAGTAGCTACAACTACATGAAGTTCATGGTGAAGTAGCTAAAGTACATCAAGACCATGGTGAAGTAGCTACAAGTACATCAAGTTTATGGTGAAGTAGGTACAAGTAAATGATTTCCATGGTGAAGTAGATACAAGAACATCAAGTTCATGTTGAAGTAGCTATAAGTACATCAAGTCCATGGTAAAGTAGCTACAAGTACATCAAGTTCATGGTGAAGTAGCTACAGACATATCAAGTCTTTGGTGAAGTGGCTACAGATACATCAAGTTCATAATGAAGTAGCTATAGGTACATCATTTCCATGGTGATGGAGCTACAGGTACATGAAGTCCATGGTGAAGTAGCTAGAGGTACATGAAGTCCATGGAGAGGTAGATACAAGTACATTAAGTCCATAGTGAAGTAGCTACAGGTACATCAAACCCATGATGAAGTAGCTACAGGTACATCAAGTCTATGGTAAAGTAGCTACAGGTACATCAAGCACATGATGAAGTAGCTACAGGTACATCAAGTCTATGGTGAAGTAGTTACAAGTACACCAAGTCCATGGTGAAGTAATTACAAGTACATCAAGTCGATGGTAAAGTAGCTGCAGGTACATCAAGTCCATGATGAAGTAGTGACAAGTACATCAAGTTTATGGTGAAATAGCTACAGGTACATAAATTTCATGGTGAAGGAGTTACAAGTACTTCAAGTCCATGGTGTAGTAGTTACAAGTACATGAAGTCAATGGTGAAGTAGTTACAAGTACATCATGTCCATCGTTAAGTAGCTACAGGTACATCAAGTCTGTGGTGAAGTAGTTACAAGTACATCAAATCCATGGTGAAGTTTCTACAGATACATGAAGTCTATGATAAAGTTACTACAGGTGCATCACGTTCATGGTGGAGTAGCTACTGGTACATCAAGTTCATGATAAAGTAGCTACAAGTACATCATGTCCATGATGAAGTCGCTACAGATACATCAAGTCCATGGTACAGTAGCTACAGGTACATCAAGTTCATGGTGAACTAGAAACAGGTACATCAAGTCCATGGTGAAGTACTTACAAGTACATCAAGTACATGGTGAAGTAGCTACACGTACATTAAGTCCATGATGAATAGCTACATGTACATTAAGTCCACGGTGAAGTAGTTACAAGTACATCAAGTCCATATTGAAGTAGCTACAGGTACATCAAGTTCATGATGAAGTAGCTACAAGTACATCAAGTACATGGTCAAGTAGCTACAGGTACATCAAGTCTATGATGAAGGAGCTACAGGTACATCAAGTCCATGATAAAGTAGCTACAGGTACATCATGTCCATGATGAAGTAGCTACAACTACATGAAGTTCATGGTGAAGTAGCAAAAGTACATCAAGACCATGGTGAAGTAGCTACAAGTACATCAAGTTTATGGTGAAGTAGGTACAAATAAATGATTTCCATGGTGAAGTAGCTACAAGAACATCAAGTCCATGGTAAAGTAGCTACAAGTACATCAAGTCTTTGGTGAAGTGGCTACAGATACATCAAGTTCATAATGAAGTAGCTATAGGTACATCACTTCCATGGTGAAGCAGTTACAGGTACATGAAGTCCATGGTGAAGTAGCTAGAGGTACATGAAGTCCATGGTGAGGTAGATACAAGTACATTAAGTCCATGGTGAAGTAGCTACAGGTACATTAAGTTCATGATGAAGTAGCTACAAGTACATCAAGTTCATTGCGAAGCAGCTACAAGTACATCAAGTCTATGGTAAAGTAGCTACAGGTACACCAAGTCCATGATGAAGTAGCTACAGGTACATCATGTCCATGGTGAAGTAGTTACAAGTACATCAAGTCCACGGTGAAGTAGTTACAAGTACATCATGTCCATGGTGAAGTAGCTACAGGTACATCAAGTCTATGGTGCAGTAGTTACTAGTACATCAAGTCCATGGTGTAGTAGTTACAAGTACATGAAGTCAATGGTGAAGTAGTTACAAGTACATCATGTCCATCGTTAAGTAGCTACAGGTACATCAAGTCTGTGGTGAAGTAGTTACAAGTACATCAAATCCATGGTGAAGTTTCTACAGATACATGAAGTCTATGATAAAGTTACTACAGGTGCATCACGTTCATGGTGGAGTAGCTACTGGTACATCAAGTTCATGATAAAGTAGCTACAAGTACATCATGTCCATGATGAAGTCGCTACAGATACATCAAGTCCATGGTACAGTAGCTACAGGTACATCAAGTTCATGGTGAACTAGAAACAGGTACATCAAGTCCATGGTGAAGTACTTACAAGTACATCAAGTACATGGTGAAGTAGCTACACGTACATTAAGTCCATGATGAATAGCTACATGTACATTAAGTCCACGGTGAAGTAGTTACAAGTACATCAAGTCCATAGTGAAGTAGCTACAGGTACATCAAGTTCATGATGAAGTAGCTACAAGTACATCAAGTACATGGTCAAGTAGCTACAGGTACATCAAGTCTATGATGAAGGAGCTACAGGTACATCAAGTCCATGATAAAATAGCTACAGGAACATCATGTCCATGATGATGTAGCTACAACTACATGAAGTTCATGGTGAAGTAGCTAAAGTACATCAAGACCATGGTAAAGTAGCTACAAGTACATCAAGTTCATGGTGAAGTAGCTACAGATACATCAAGTCTTTGGTGAAGTGGCTACAGATACATCAAGTTCATAATGAAGTAGCTATAGGTACATCACTTCCATGGTGAAGGAGCTACAGGTACATCAAGTCCATGGTGAAGTAGCTAGAGGTACATGAAGTCCATGGTGAGGTAGATACAAGTACATTAAGTCCATGGTGAAGTAGCTACAGGTACATTAAGTTCATGATGAAGTAGCTACAAGTACATCAAGTTCATTGCGAAGTAGCTACAAGTACATCAAGTCCATGGTAAAGTAGCTACAGGTACACGAAGTCCATGATGAAGTAGCTACAGGTACATCATGTCCATGGTGAAGTAGTTACAAGTACATCAAATCCACGGTGAAGTAGTTACAAGTACATCATGTCCATGGTGAAGTAGCTACAGGTACATCAAGTCTGTGGTGCAGTAGTTACTAGTACATCAAGTCCATGGTGTAGTAGTTACAAGTACATGAAGTCCATGGTGTAGTAGTTAGAAGTACATCAAGTTCATAATGAAGTAGCTACAGGTACATCAAGTCTATGGTGAAGTAGTTACAAGTACACCAAGTCCTTATTGAAGTAGCTACAGGTACATCAACTTCATGATGAAGTAGCTACAAGTACATCAAGTACATGGTCAAGTAGCTACAGGTACATCAAGTCCATGATAAAGTAGCTACAGGTACATCATGTCCATGATGAAGTAGCTACAACTACATGAAGTTCATGGTGAAGTAGCTAAAGTACATCAAGACCATGGTGAAGTAGCTACAAGTACATCAAGTTTATGGTGAAGTAGGTACAAGTAAATGATTTCCATGGTGAAGTAGATACAAGAACATCAAGTTCATGTTGAAGTAGCTATAAGTACATCAAGTCCATGGTAAAGTAGCTACAAGTACATCAAGTTCATGGTGAAGTAGCTACAGACATATCAAGTCTTTGGTGAAGTGGCTACAGATACATCAAGTTCATAATGAAGTAGCTATAGGTACATCATTTCCATGGTGATGGAGCTACAGGTACATGAAGTCCATGGTGAAGTAGCTAGAGGTACATGAAGTCCATGGAGAGGTAGATACAAGTACATTAAGTCCATAGTGAAGTAGCTACAGGTACATTAAGTTCATGATGAAGTAGCTACAAGTACATCAAGTTCATTGCGAAGTAGCTACAAGTACGTCAAGTCCATGGTAAAGTAGCTACAGGTACACCAAGTCCATGATGAAGTAGCTACAGGTACATCATGTCCATGGTGAAGTAGTTACAAGTACATCAAGTCCACGGTGAAGTAGTTACAAGTACATCATGTCCATGGTGAAGTAGCTACAGGTACATCAAGTCTATGGTGCAGTAGTTACTAGTACATCAAGTCTATGGTGAAGTAGTTACAAGTACACCAAGTCCATGGTGAAGTAGTTACAAGTACATCAAGTCCATGGTAAAGTAGCTACAGGTACATCAAGTCCACGGTGAAGTATTTACAAGTACATCAAGTACATGGTGAAGTAGCTACAGGTACATCATGTCCATGGTGTAGTAGCTACAGGTACATGAAGTCCATGGTGAAGTAGCTACAAGTACATCAAGTCCATGATGAAGTACCTACAAGTACATCAAGTTTATGGTGAAGTAGCTACAGCTACATCAAGTCCATGATGAAGTAGTTACAAGTACATCAAGTCCATGGTGAAATAGCTACAGGTACATGAATTTCATGGTGAAGGAGTTACAAGTACTTCAAGTCCATGGTAAAATAGCTACAGGCACATCTAGTTTATGGTGAAGTAGATACGGGTACATCAAGTTCATGATGAAGTAACTAAAAGTACATCAAGTTCATGGTGAAGTAGCTACAAGTACATCATGTCCATGGTGTAGTAGCTACAGGTACATGAAGTCCATGGTGAAGTAGCTACAAGTACATCAAGTCCATGATGAAGTACCTACAAGTACATCAAGTTCATGGTGAAGTAGCTACAGCTACATCAAGTCCATGATAAAGTAGTTACAAGTACATCAAGTCCATGGTGAAATAGCTACATGTACATGAATTTCATGGTGAAGGAGTTACAAGTACTTCAAGTCCATGGTGAAATAGCTACAGGCACATCAAGTTTAAGGTGAAGTAGATACGGGTACATCAAGTTCATGATGAAGTAGCTAAAAGTACATCAAGTTCATGGTGAAGTAGCTACAAGTACATCAAGTTCATGGTGAAGTAGCTACAGCTACATCAAGTCCATGATGAAGTAGTTACAAGTACATCAAGTAAATGGTGAAGAAGCTACAGGTACATCAAGTTCATGGTGAAATTGCTACAAGTACATCATGTCCATGGTGAAGTAGCTACAGGTACATCAAGTCTGTGGTGAAGTAGTTACAAGTACACCAAGTCCATGGTGAGGTAATTACAAGTACATCAAGTCGATGGTAAAGTAGCTACAGGTACATCAAGTCCATGATGAATAGCTACAGGTACATCAAGTCCACGGTGAAGTATTTACAAGTACATCAACTCCATGGTGAAGTAGCTACAGGTACATCATGTCCATGGTGAAGTAGCTACAAGTACATCATGTCCATGGTGAAGTAGCTACACGTACATCCAGTCTATGGTGAAGTAGTTACAAGTACATCAAGTCCATGGTGAAGAAGTTACAAATACATCGAGTCCATGGTGAAGGAGCTACAGGTACATCAAGCCCATGATGAAGTAGCTACAGGTACATCAAGTCTATGGTAAAGTAGCTACAGGTACATCAAGCTCATGATGAAGTAGCTACAGGTACATCAAGTCTATGGTGAAGTAGTTACAAGTACACCAAGTCCATGATGAAGTACCTACAAGTACATCAAGTTCATGGTGAAGTAGCTACAGCTACATCAAGCCCAAGATGAAGTAGTTAAAAGTACATGAAGTCCATAGTGAAATAGCTACAGGTACATGAATTTCATGGTGAAGGAGTTACAAGAACATCAAATCCATGGTAAAATAGCTACAGGTACATCAAGTTTATGGTGAAGTAGATACGGGTACATCAACTTCATGGTGAAATAGCTACAAGTACATCAAGTCCATGGTAAAGTAGCTACAGGTACACCAAGTAAATGGTGAAGAAGCTACAGGTACATCAAGTTCATGGTGAAACTGCTACAAGTACATCATGTCGATGGTGAAGTAGCTATAGGTACATCAAGTCTGTGGTGAAGTAGTTACAAGTACATCAAGTCCACGGTGAAGTAGTTAGAAGTACATCAAGTTCATAATGAAGTAGCTACAATTACATCATGTCCATTATAAAGAAGCTACAGGTACATCAAGTCTATGGTGAAGTAGTTATAACTACATCAAGTCCATGGTGAAGCAGCTACAGATACATCAAGTCCATGATGAAGTAGCTACAGGTACATCAAGTCTATGGTGAAGTAGTTACCAGTACACCAAGATCATGGTGAAGTGGCTACAGGTACATCAAGTTCATAATGAATTAGCTACAGGTACATCACTTCCATGGTGATGGAGCTACAGGTACATCAAGTCTATGGTGAAGTAGTTACAAGTACACCAAGTCCATGTTGAAGTAGTTACAAGTACATCAAGTCCATGGTAAAGTAGCTACAGGTACATCAAGTCCACGGTGAAGTATTTACAAGTACATCAAGTACATGGTGAAGTAGTTACAGGTACATCATGTCCATGGTGTAGTAGCTACAGGTACATGAAGTCCATGGTGAAGTAGCTACAAGTACATCAAGTCCATGATGAAGTAGTTACACGTGCATTAAGTCCATGATGAAAAGCTACATGTACATTAAGTCCACGGTAGAGTAGTTACAAGTACATCAAGTCCATGGTGAAGTAGCTACAGTTAGATCAAGTCCATGGTGAAGGAGTTAAAAGTACACCAAGTGGATGGTGAAATAGCTACAGGTACATCAAGTTCATGATGAAGATGCTACAAGTACATCAAGTACATGGGGAAGTAGCTACAGGTACATCAAGTCTATGGTGAAGTAGCTACAGGTACATCAAGTCCATGGTGAAGTAGCTTTACGTACATCAAGCCCATGATAAAGTTCCTACAGGTACATCAAGTTCATGGTAAAGTAGCTACAGGTACATCAAGTCTATGGTGAAGTAGTAACAAGTACACCAAGTCCATGGTGAAGTAATTACAAGTACATCAAGTCGATGGTAAAGTACCTACAGGTACATCAAGTCCATGATGAAGTAGTTACAAATACATCAAGTCCATGGTGAAGTAGCTACAGGTACATCAAGTCCATGATGAAGTAACTACAGGTACATCAAGTCCATGATGAGGTAGATACAAGTGCATCAAGTCCATGGTGAAGTAGCTACGGGTACATTACGTTCATGATGATGTAGCTACAAGTATATCAAGTTCATTGCGAAGTAGCTACAAGTGCATCAAGTCCATGGTGAAGTAGCTACAGGTACATCAAGTTCATTGCGAAGTAGCTACAAGTACATCAAGTTCATTGCGAAGTAGCTACAAGTACATCAAGTCCACGGTGAAGTAGTTACAGGTGCATCAAGTAAATGGTGAAGAAGCTACAGGTACATCAAGTTCATGTTGAAGTAGCTACAGGTACATCATGTCCATGGTGAAGTAGCTACAATTACATGAAGTTCATGGTGAAGTAGCTAAAGTACATCAAGACCATTGTGAAGTAGCTACAAGTACATCATGTCCATGGTGAAGTAGCTACAGGTACATCAAGTCTGTGGTGAAGTAATTACAAGTACATCAAGTCCACGGTGAAGTAGTTAGAAGTACATCAAGTTCATAATGAAGTAGCTACAGGTACATAAAGTCTATTGTGAAGTAGTTACAAGTACACCAAGTCCATGGTGAAGTAATTACAAGTACATCAAGTCGATGGTAAAGTAGCTACA
Source organism: Tachypleus tridentatus (assembly GCF_004210375.1). NCBI lineage: Eukaryota > Metazoa > Arthropoda > Merostomata > Xiphosura > Limulidae > Tachypleus > Tachypleus tridentatus. The sequence goes on along the minus strand of NC_134833.1, from coordinate 6,033,048 downwards.
GGGACATAGTGTCCATGATGAAGTAGTTACAAGTACATCAAGTTTATGGTGAAATAGCTATAGGTATATGAATTTCATGGTGAAGGAGTTACAAGTTCTTCAAGTCCATGGTGAAATAGCTACAGGCACATCAAGTTTATTGTGAAGTAGATACGGGTACATCAAGTCCATGGTGAAGTAGTTACAAGTACATCAAATCCATGGTGAAGTACTTACAGATACATGAAGTCTATGGTAAAGTAACTACAGGTGCATGAAGTTCATGGTGGAGTAGCTACAGGTACATCAAGTTCATAATAAAGTAGCTACAAGTACATCATGTCCATGGTGAAGTCGCTACAGATACATCAAGTCCATGGTACAGTAGCTACAGGTACATCAAGTTCATGGTGAACTAGAAACAGGTACATCAAGTCCATGGTGAAGTACTTACAAGTACATCAAGTACATGGTGAAGTAGCTACACGTACATTAAGTCCATGATAAATAGATACATGTACATTAAGTCCACGGTGAAGTAGTTACAAGTACATCAAGTCCATAGTGAAATAGCTACAGGTACATCAAGTTCATGATGAAGTAGCTACAAGTACATCAAGTACATGGTGAAGAAGCTACAGGTACATCAAGTCTATGATGAAGGAGCTACAGGTACATCAAGTCCATGATAAAGTAGCTACAGGAACATCATGTCCATGATGATGTAGCTACAACTACATGAAGTTCATGGTGAAGTAGCTAAAGTACATCAAGACCATGGTAAAGTAGCTACAAGTACATCAAGTTCATGGTGAAGTAGCTACAGATACATCAAGTCTTTGGTGAAGTGGCTACAGATACATCAAGTTCATAATGAAGTAGCTATAGGTACATCACTTCCATGGTGAAGGAGCTACAGGTACATCAAGTCCATGGTGAAGTAGCTAGAGGTACATGAAGTCCATGGTGAGGTAGATACAAGTACATTAAGTCCATGGTGAAGTAGCTACAGGTACATTAAGTTCATGATGAAGTAGCTACAAGTACATCAAGTTCATTGCGAAGTAGCTACAAGTACATCAAGTCCATGGTAAAGTAGCTACAGGTACACAAGTCCATGATGAAGTAGCTACAGGTACATCATGTCCATGGTGAAGTAGTTACAAGTACATCAAATCCACGGTGAAGTAGTTACAAGTACATCATGTCCATGGTGAAGTAGCTACAGGTACATCAAGTCTGTGGTGCAGTAGTTACTAGTACATCAAGTCCATGGTGTAGTAGTTACAAGTACATGAAGTAGTTAGAAGTACATCAAGTTCATAATGAAGTAGCTACAGGTACATCAAGTCTATGGTGAAGTAGTTACAAGTACACCAAGTCCTTATTGAAGTAGCTACAGGTACATCAACTTCATGATGAAGTAGCTACAAGTACATCAAGTACATGGTCAAGTAGCTACAGGTACATCAAGTCCATGATAAAGTAGCTACAGGTACATCATGTCCATGATGAAGTAGCTACAACTACATGAAGTTCATGGTGAAGTAGCTAAAGTACATCAAGACCATGGTGAAGTAGCTACAAGTACATCAAGTTTATGGTGAAGTAGGTACAAGTAAATGATTTCCATGGTGAAGTAGATACAAGAACATCAAGTTCATGTTGAAGTAGCTATAAGTACATCAAGTCCATGGTAAAGTAGCTACAAGTACATCAAGTTCATGGTGAAGTAGCTACAGACATATCAAGTCTTTGGTGAAGTGGCTACAGATACATCAAGTTCATAATGAAGTAGCTATAGGTACATCATTTCCATGGTGATGGAGCTACAGGTACATCAAGTCCATGGTGAAGTAGCTAGAGGTACATGAAGTCCATGGAGAGGTAGATACAAGTACATTAAGTCCATGGTGAAGTAGCTACAGGTACATTAAGTTCATGATGAAGTAGCTACAAGTACATCAAGTTCATTGCGAAGTAGCTACAAGTACATCAAGTCCATGGTAAAGTAGCTACAGGTACACCAAGTCCATGATGAAGTAGCTACAGGTACATCATGTCCATGGTGAAGTAGTTACAAGTACATCAAGTCCACGGTGAAGTAGTTACAAGTACATCATGTCCATGGTGAAGTAGCTACAGGTACATCAAGTCCATGGTGCAGTAGTTACTAGTACATCAAGTCCATGGTGAAGTAGTTACAAGTACATCAAGTCCATGGTGAAGTAGTTACAAGTACATCAAGTCCATGGTAAAGTAGCTACAGGTACATCAAGTCCATGGTGAAGTATTTACAAGTACATCAAGTCCATGGTGAAGTAGCTACAGGTACATCAAGTCCATGGTGAAGTAGCTACAGGTACATGAAGTCCATGGTGAAGTAGCTACAAGTACATCAAGTCCATGATGAAGTAGCTACAAGTACATCAAGTTTATGGTGAAGTAGCTACAGCTACATCAAGTCCATGATGAAGTAGTTACAAGTACATCAAGTCCATGGTGAAATAGCTACAGGTACATGAATTTCATGGTGAAGGAGTTACAAGTACATCAAGTCCATGGTAAAATAGCTACAGGCACATCAAGTTTATGGTGAAGTAGATACAGGTACATCAAGTTCATGATGAAGTAACTAAAAGTACATCAAGTTCATGGTGAAGTAGCTACAAGTACATCATGTCCATGGTGAAGTAGCTACAGGTACATCAAGTCCATGGTGAAGTAGCTACAAGTACATCAAGTCCATGATGAAGTACCTACAAGTACATCAAGTTCATGGTAAAGTAGCTACAGCTACATCAAGTCCATGATAAAGTAGTTACAAGTACATCAAGTCCATGGTGAAATAGCTACATGTACATGAATTTCATGGTGAAGGAGTTACAAGTACATCAAGTCCATGGTGAAGTAGCTACAGGCACATCAAGTTTATGGTGAAGTAGATACGGGTACATCAAGTTCATGATGAAGTAGCTAAAAGTACATCAAGTTCATGGTGAAGTAGCTACAAGTACATCAAGTTCATGGTGAAGTAGCTACAGCTACATCAAGTCCATGATGAAGTAGTTACAAGTACATCAAGTAAATGGTGAAGAAGCTACAGGTACATCAAGTTCATGGTGAAATTGCTACAAGTACATCATGTCCATGGTGAAGTAGCTACAGGTACATCAAGTCTGTGGTGAAGTAGTTACAAGTACACCAAGTCCATGGTGAAGTAATTACAAGTACATCAAGTCGATGGTAAAGTAGCTACAGGTACATCAAGTCCATGATGAATAGCTACAGGTACATCAAGTCCATGGTGAAGTATTTACAAGTACATCAAGTCCATGGTGAAGTAGCTACAGGTACATCATGTCCATGGTGAAGTAGCTACAAGTACATCAAGTCCATGGTGAAGTAGCTACACGTACATCAAGTCCATGGTGAAGTAGTTACAAGTACATCAAGTCCATGGTGAAGTAGTTACAAATACATCAAGTCCATGGTGAAGTAGCTACAGGTACATCAAGTCCATGATGAAGTAGCTACAGGTACATCAAGTCTATGGTGAAGTAGCTACAGGTACATCAAGTCCATGATGAAGTAGCTACAGGTACATCAAGTCCATGGTGAAGTAGTTACAAGTACACAAGTCCATGATGAAGTACCTACAAGTACATCAAGTTCATGGTGAAGTAGCTACAGCTACATCAAGTCCATGATGAAGTAGTTAAAAGTACATGAAGTCCATGGTGAAGTAGCTACAGGTACATGAAGTTCATGGTGAAGGAGTTACAAGAACATCAAATCCATGGTAAAATAGCTACAGGTACATCAAGTTTATGGTGAAGTAGATACGGGTACATCAAGTTCATGGTGAAATAGCTACAAGTACATCAAGTCCATGGTAAAGTAGCTACAGGTACATCAAGTCCATGGTGAAGAAGCTACAGGTACATCAAGTTCATGGTGAAACTGCTACAAGTACATCATGTCGATGGTGAAGTAGCTACAGGTACATCAAGTCTGTGGTGAAGTAGTTACAAGTACATCAAGTCCACGGTGAAGTAGTTAGAAGTACATCAAGTTCATAATGAAGTAGCTACAATTACATCATGTCCATTATAAAGAAGCTACAGGTACATCAAGTCTATGGTGAAGTAGTTTTAACTACATCAAGTCCATGGTGAAGCAGCTACAGATACATCAAGTCCATGATGAAGTAGCTATAGGTACATCAAGTCTATGGTGAAGTAGTTACCAGTACACCAAGATCATGGTGAAGTGGCTACAGGTACATCAAGTTCATAATGAAGTAGCTACAGGTACATCACTTCCATGGTGAAGTAGCTACAGGTACATCAAGTCTATGGTGAAGTAGTTACAAGTACATCAAGTCCATGTTGAAGTAGTTACAAGTACATCAAGTCCATGGTAAAGTAGCTACAGGTACATCAAGTCCACGGTGAAGTATTTACAAATACATCAAGTACATGGTGAAGTAGTTACAGGTACATCATGTCCATGGTGTAGTAGCTACAGGTACATGAAGTCCATGGTGAAGTAGCTACAAGTACATCAAGTCCATGATGAAGTAGTTACACGTGCATTAAGTCCATGATGAAAAGCTACATGTACATTAAGTCCATGGTAGAGTAGTTACAAGTACATCAAGTCCATGGTGAAGTAGCTACAGTTAGATCAAGTCCATGGTGAAGTAGTTAAAAGTACACCAAGTGGATGGTGAAATAGCTACAGGTACATCAAGTTCATGATGAAGATGCTACAAGTACATCAAGTCCATGGGGAAGTAGCTACAGGTACATCAAGTCCATGGTGAAGTAGCTACAGGTACATCAAGTCCATGGTGAAGTAGCTTTACGTACATCAAGTCCATGATAAAGTTCCTACAGGTACATCAAGTTCATGGTGAAGTAGCTACAGGTACATCAAGTCTATGGTGAAGTAGTACAAGTACATCAAGTCCATGGTGAAGTAATTACAAGTACATCAAGTCGATGGTAAAGTACCTACAGGTACATCAAGTCCATGATGAAGTAGTTACAAGTACATCAAGTCCATGGTGAAGTAGCTACAGGTACATCAAGTCCATCATGAAGTAACTACAGGTACATCAAGTTCATGATGAGGTAGATACAAGTACATCAAGTCCATGGTGAAGTAGCTACGGGTACATTACGTTCATGATGATGTAGCTACAAGTATATCAAGTTCATTGCGAAGTAGCTACAAGTGCATCAAGTCCATGGTGAAGTAGCTACAGGTACATCAAGTTCATTGCGAAGTAGCTACAAGTACATCAAGTTCATTGCGAAGTAGCTACAAGTACATCGAGTCCATGGTGAAGGAGCTACAGGTGCATCAAGTAAATGGTGAAGAAGCTACAGGTACATCAAGTTCATGTTGAAGTAGCTACAGGTACATCATGTCCATGGTGAAGTAGCTACAATTACATGAAGTTCATGGTGAAGTAGCTAAAGTACATCAAGTCCATGGTGAAGTAGCTACAAGTACATCAAGTCCATGGTGAAGTAGCTACAGGTACATCAAGTCTGTGGTGAAGTAATTACAAGTACATCAAGTCCATGGTGAAGTAGTTAGAAGTACATCAAGTTCATAATGAAGTAGCTACAGGTACATCAAGTCCATTGTGAAGTAGTTACAAGTACATCAAGTCCATGGTGAAGTAATTACAAGTACATCAAGTCCATGGTAAAGTAGCTACAGGTACATCAAGTGTCCATGATGAAGTAGTTACAAGTACATCAAGTTTATGGTGAAATAGCTACAGGTACATGAATTTCATGGTGAAGGAGTTACAAGTACATCAAGTCCATGGTGAAATAGCTACAGGCACATCAAGTTTATTGTGAAGTAGATACAGGTACATCAAGTCCATGGTGAAGTAGTTACAAGTACATCAAATCCATGGTGAAGTACTTACAGATACATGAAGTCTATGGTAAAGTAACTACAGGTGCATCAAGTTCATGGTGGAGTAGCTACAGGTACATCAAGTTCATGATAAAGTAGCTACAAGTACATCATGTCCATGGTGAAGTCGCTACAGATACATCAAGTCCATGGTACAGTAGCTACAGGTACATCAAGTTCATGGTGAACTAGAAACAGGTACATCAAGTCCATGGTGAAGTACTTACAAGTACATCAAGTACATGGTGAAGTAGCTACACGTACATTAAGTCCATGATAAATAGATACATGTACATTAAGTCCACGGTGAAGTAGTTACAAGTACATCAAGTCCATAGTGAAATAGCTACAGGTACATCAAGTTCATGATGAAGTAGCTACAAGTACATCAAGTACATGGTGAAGAAGCTACAGGTACATCAAGTCTATGATGAAGGAGCTACAGGTACATCAAGTCCATGATAAAGTAGCTACAGGTACATCATGTCCATGATGATGTAGCTACAACTACATGAAGTTCATGGTGAAGTAGCTAAAGTACATCAAGACCATGGTAAAGTAGCTACAAGTACATCAAGTTTATGGTGAAGTAGGTACAAGTAAATGATTTCCATGGTGAAGTAGCTACAAGAACATCAAGTTCATGGTGAAGTAGCTATAAGTACATCAAGTCCATGGTAAAGTAGCTACAAGTACATCAAGTTCATGGTGAAGTAGCTACAGATACATCAAGTCTTTGGTGAAGTGGCTACAGATACATCAAGTTCATAATGAAGTAGCTATAGGTACATCACTTCCATGGTGAAGGAGCTACAGATACATCAAGTCCATGGTGAAGTAGCTAGAGGTACATGAAGTCCATGGTGAGGTAGATACAAGTACATTAAGTCCATGGTGAAGTAGCTACAGGTACATTAAGTTCATGATGAAGTAGCTACAAGTACATCAAGTTCATTGCGAAGTAGCTACAAGTACATCAAGTCCATGGTAAAGTAGCTACAGGTACACCAAATCCATGATGAAGTAGCTACAGGTACATCATGTCCATGGTGAAGTAGTTACAAGTACATCAAGTCCACGGTGAAGTAGTTACAAGTACATCATGTCCATGGTGAAGTAGCTACAGGTACATCAAGTCTATCGTGCAGTAGTTACTAGTAGATCAAGTCCATGGTGTAGTAGTTACAAGTACATGAAGACCATGGTGTAGTAGTTAGAAGTACATCAAATTCATAATGAAGTAGCTACAGGTACATCAAGTCTATGGTGAAGTAGTTACAAGTACACCAAGTCCATGGTGAAGTAATTACAAGTACATCAAGTCGATGGTAAAGTAGCTACAGGTACATCAAGTCCATGATGAAGTAGTTACAAGTACATCAAGTTTATGGTGAAATAGCTACAGGTACATAAATTTCATGGTGAAGGAGTTACAAGTACTTCAAGTCCATGGTGAAGTACCTACAGATACATGAAGTCTATGATAAAGTTACTACAGGTGCATCACGTTCATGGTGGAGTAGCTACAGGTACATCAAGTTCATGATAAAGTAGCTACCAGTACATCATGTCCATGGTGAAGTCGCTACAGATACATCAACTCCATGGTACAGTAGCTACAGGTACATCGAGTTCATGGTGAACTAGAAACAGGTACATCAAGTCCATGGTGAAGTACTTACAAGTACATCAAGTACATGGTGAAGTAGCTACACGTACATTAAGTCCATGATGAATAGCTACATGTACATTAAGTCCACGGTGAAGTAGTTACAAGTACATCAAGTCCATATTGAAGTAGCTACAGGTACATCAAGTTCATGATGAAGTAGCTACAAGTACATCAAGTACATGGTCAAGTAGCTACAGGTACATCAAGTCTATGATGAAGGAGCTACAGGTACATCAAGTCCATGATAAAGTAGCTACAGGTACATCATGTCCATGATGAAGTAGCTACAACTACATGAAGTTCATGGTGAAGTAGCAAAAGTACATCAAGACCATGGTGAAGTAGCTACAAGTACATCAAATTTATGGTGAAGTAGGTACAAATAAATGATTTCCATGGTGAAGTAGCTACAAGAACATCAAGTTCATGGTGAAGTAGCTACAGATACATCAAGTCTTTGGTGAAGTGGCTACAGATACATCAAGTTCATAATGAAGTAGCTATAGGTACATCACTTCCATGGTGAAGGAGCTACAGGTACATCAAGTCCATGGTGAAGTAGCTACAGGTACATGAAGTCCATGGTGAGGTAGATACAAGTACATTAAGTCCATGGTGAAGTAGCTACAGGTACATTAAGTTCATGATGAAGTAGCTACAAGTACATCAAGTTCATTGCGAAGTAGCTACAAGTACATCAAGTCTATGGTAAAGTAGCTACAGGTACACCAAGTCCATGATGAAGTAGCTACAGGTACATCATGTCCATGATGAAGTAGTTAAAAGTACATCAAGTCCACGGTGAAGTAGTTACAAGTACATCATGTCCATGGTGAAGTAGCTACAGGTACATCAAGTCTATGGTGCAGTAGTTACTAGTACATCAAGTCCATGCTGTAGTAGTTACAAGTACATGAAGACCATGGTGTAGTAGTTAGAAGTACATCAAATTCATAATGAAGTAGCTACAGGTACATCAAGTCTATGGTGAAGTAGTTACAAGTACACCAAGTCCATGGTGAAGTAATTACAAGTACATCAAGTCGATGGTAAAGTAGCTTCAGGTACATCAAGTCCATGATGAAGTAGTTACAAGTACATCAAGTTTATGGTGAAATAGCTACAGGTACATAAATTTCATGGTGAAGGAGTTACAAGTACTTCAAGTCCATGGTGAAATAGCTACAGGCACATCAAGTTTATTGTGAAGTACATACGGGTACATCAAGTCCATGGTGAAGAAGTTACAAGTACATCAAATCCATGGTGAAGTACCTACAGATAAATGAAGTCTATGATAAAGTTACTACAGGTGCATCACGTTCATGGTGGAGTAGAATCAGGTACATCAAGTTCATGATAAAGTAGCTACAAGTACATCATGTCCATGGTGAAGTCGCTACAGATACATCAACTCCATGGTACAGTAGCTACAGGTACATCGAGTTCATGGTGAACTAGAAACAGGTACATCAAGTCCATGGTGAAGTACTTACAAGTACATCAAGTACATGGTGAAGTAGCTACACGTACATCAAGTCCATGATGAATAGCTACATGTACATTAAGTCCACGGTGAAGTAGTTACAAGTACATCATGTCCATGGTGAAGTAGCTACAGGTACATCAAGTCTATGGTGCAGTAGTTACTAGTACATCAAGTCCATGGTGTAGTAGTTACAAGTACATGAAGTCCATGGTGTAGTAGTTAAAAGTACATCAAGTTCATAATGAAGTAGCTACAGGTACATCAAGTCCATGGTGAAGTAGTTACAAGTACATCAAGTCCATGGTGAAGTAGCTACAGGTACATCAAGTTCATGATGAAGTAGCTACAAGTACATCAAGTACATGGTCAAGTAGCTACAGGTACATCATATCTATGCTGAAGGAGCTACAGGTACATCAAGTCCATGATAAAGTAGCTACACGTACATTAAGTCCATGATGAATAGCTACATGTACATTAAGTCCACGGTGAAGTATTTACAAGTATATCATGTCCATGGTGAAGTAGCTACAGGTACATCAAGTCTATGGTGAAGTAGTTACTAGTACATCAAGTCCATGGTGTAGTAGTTACAAGTACATGAAGTCCATGGTGTAGTAGCTACAAGTACATCAAGTTCATGGTGAAGTAGCTACAGACATATCAAGTCTTTGGTGAAGTGGCTACAGATACATCAAGTTCATAATGAAGTAGCTATAGGTACATCACTTCCATGGTGATGGAGCTACAGGTACATGAAGACCATGGTGAAGTAGCTAGAGGTACATGAAGTCCATGGAGAGGTAGATACAAGTACATTAAGTCCATAGTGAAGTAGCTACAGGTACATTAAGTTCATGATGAAGTAGCTACAACTACATCAAGTTCATTGCGAAGTAGCTACAAGTACATCAAGTCCATGGTAAAGTAGCTACAGGTACACCAAGTCCATGATGAAGTAGCTACAGGTACATCATGTCCATGGTGAAGTAGTTAGAAGTACATCAAGTCCACGGTGAAGTAGTTACAAGTACATCATGTCCATGGTGAAGTAGCTACAGGTACATCAAGTCTATGGTGCAGTAGTTACTAGTACATCAAGTCCATGGTGTAGTAGTTACAAGTACATGAAGTCTATGGTGAAGTAGTTACAAGTACATCATGTCCATGGTGAAGTAGCTACAGGTACATCAAGTCTATCGTGCAGTAGTTACTAGTACATCAAGTCCATGATGAAGTAGCTACAACTACATGAAGTTCATGGTGAAGTAGCAAAAGTACATCAAGACCATGGTGAAGTAGCTACAAGTACATCAAGTTTATGGTGAAGTAGGTACAAATAAATGATTTCCATGGTGAAGTAGCTACAAGAACATCAAGTTCATGGTGAAGTAGCTACAGATACATCAAGTCTTTGGTGAAGTGGCTACAGATACATCAAGTTCATAATGAAGTAGCTATAGGTACATCACTTCCATGGTGAAGGAGTTACAGGTGCATGAAGTCCATGGTGAAGTAGCTAGAGGTACATGAAGTCCATGGTGAGGTAGATACAAGTACATTAAGTCCATGGTGAAGTAGCTACAGGTACATTAAGTTCATGATGAAGTAGCTACAAGTACATCAAGTTCATTGCGAAGTAGCTACAAGTACATCAAGTCCATGGTAAAGTAGCTACAGGTACACCAAGTCCATGATGAAGTAGCTACAGGTACATCATGTCCATGGTGAAGTAGTTACAAGTACATCAAGTCCATGGTGAAGTAGTTACAAGTACATCATGTCCATGGTGAAGTAGCTACAGGTACATCAAGTCTATGGTGCAGTAGTTACTAGTACATCAAGTCCATGGTGTAGTAGTTACAAGTACATGAAGTCCATGGTGAAGTAGTTACAAGTACATCAAGTTCATGGTGAAGTAGCTACAGGTACATCAAGTCTATGGTGAAGTAGTTACAAGTACACCAAGTCCATGGTGAAGTAATTACAAGTACATCAAGTCGATGGTAAAGTAGCTACAAATACATCAAGTCCATGATGAAGTAGTTACAAGTACATCAAGTCCATGGTGAAATAGCTACAGGTACATAAATTTCATGGTGAAGTAGTTACAAGTACTTCAAGTCCATGGTGAAATAGCTACAGGCACATCAAGTTTATTGTGAAATACATACGGGTACATCAAGTCCATGGTGAAGAAGTTAAAAGTACATCAAATCCATGGTGAAGTACCTACAGATACATGAAGTCTATGATAAAGTTACTACAGGTACATCAAGTTCATGGTGAAGTAGAATCAGGTACATCAAGTTCATGATGAAGTAGCTACAAGTACATCATGTCCATGGTGAAGTAGCTACAGATACATCAAGTCCATGGTGAAGTAGCTACAGGTACATCAAGTTCATGGTGAAGTAGAAACAGGTACATCAAGTCCATGGTGAAGTACTTACAAGTACATCAAGTACATGGTGAAGTAGCTACAGGTACATCAAGTCCATGATGAATAGCTACATGTACATCAAGTCCATGGTGAAGTAGTTACAAGTACATCAAGTCCATGGTGAAGTAGCTACAGGTACATCAAGTCCATGGTGAAGTAGTTACTAGTACATCAAGTCCATGGTGAAGTAGTTACAAGTACATCAAGTCCATGGTGAAGTAGTTACAAGTACATCAAGTTCATAATGAAGTAGCTACAGGTACATCAAGTCCATGGTGAAGTAGTTACAAGTACATCAAGTCCATGGTGAAGTAGCTACAGGTACATCAAGTTCATGATGAAGTAGCTACAAGTACATCAAGTACATGGTCAAGTAGCTACAGTTACATCATATCCATGGTGAAGTAGCTACAGGTACATCAAGTCCATGATGAAGTAGCTACAGGTACATCAAGTCCATGATGAAGTAGCTACATGTACATCAAGTCCATGGTGAAGTAGCTACAAGTACATCAAGTCCATGGTGAAGTAGCTACAGGTACATCAAGTCTATGGTGAAGTAGTTACAAGTACATCAAGTCCATGGTGAAGTAGTTACAAGTACATCAAGTCCATGGTGAAGTAGCTACAAGTACATCAAGTTCATGGTGAAGTAGCTACAGACATATCAAGTCTTTGGTGAAGTGGCTACAGATACATCAAGTTCATAATGAAGTAGCTATAGGTACATCACTTCCATGGTGATGGAGCTACAGGTACATCAAGTCCATGGTGAAGTAGCTACAGGTACATCAAGTCCATGGAGAGGTAGATACAAGTACATTAAGTCCATGGTGAAGTAGCTACAGGTACATTAAGTTCATGATGAAGTAGCTACAAGTACATCAAGTTCATTGCGAAGTAGCTACAAGTACATCAAGTCCATGGTGAAGTAGCTACAGGTACATCAAGTCCATGATGAAGTAGCTACAGGTACATCATGTCCATGGTGAAGTAGTTACAAGTACATCAAGTCCATGGTGAAGTAGTTACAAGTACATCAAGTCCATGGTGAAGTAGCTACAGGTACATCAAGTCTATGGTGCAGTAGTTACTAGTACATCAAGTCCATGGTGAAGTAGTTACAAGTACATCAAGTCCATGGTGAAGTAGTTACAAGTACATCAAGTCCATGGTGAAGTAGCTACAGGTACATCAAGTCCATGGTGAAGTAGCTACAAGTACATCAAGTCCATGGTGTAGTAGTTACAAGTACATCAAGTCCATGGTGTAGTAGTTACAGTACATCAAATTCATGGTGAAGTAGCTACAGGTACATCAAGTCCATGGTGAAGTAGTTACAAGTACATCAAGTCCATGGTGAAGTAGCTACAAGTACATCAAGTCCATGGTAAAGTAGCTACAGGTACATCAAGTCCATGATGAAGTAGTTACAAGTACATCAAGTCCATGGTGAAGTAGCTACAGGTACATCAAGTTCATGGTGAAGTAGTTACAAGTACATCAAGTCCATGGTGAAGTAGCTACAGGCACATCAAGTCCATGGTGAAATACATACAGGTACATCAAGTCCATGGTGAAGTAGTTACAAGTACATCAAATCCATGGTGAAGTAGCTACAGATACATGAAGTCTATGATAAAGTTACTACAGGTACATCAAGTTCATGGTGGAGTAGCTACAGGTACATCAAGTTCATGATAAAGTAGCTACAAGTACATCATGTCCATGGTGAAGTAGCTACAGATACATCAAGTCCATGGTAAGTAGCTACAGGTACATCAAGTTCATGGTGAAGTAGAAACAGGTACATCAAGTCCATGGTGAAGTACTTACAAGTACATCAAGTACATGGTGAAGTAGCTACAGGTACATTAAGTCCACGGTGAAGTAGTTACAAGTACATCAAGTCCATATTGAAGTAGCTACAGGTACATCAAGTTCATGATGAAGTAGCTACAAGTACATCAAGTACATGGTCAAGTAGCTACAGGTACATCAAGTCTATGATGAAGGAGCTACAGGTACATCAAGTCCATGATAAAGTAGCTACAGGTACATCATGTCCATGATGAAGTAGCTACAACTACATGAAGTTCATGGTGAAGTAGCAAAAGTACATCAAGACCATGGTGAAGTAGCTACAAGTACATCAAGTTTATGGTGAAGTAGGTACAAATAAATGATTTCCATGGTGAAGTAGCTACAAGAACATCAAGTTCATGGTGAAGTAGCTATAAGTACATCAAGTCCATGGTAAAGTAGCTACAAGTACATCAAGTTCATGGTGAAGTAGCTACAGATACATCAAGTCTTTGGTGAAGTGGCTACAGATACATCAAGTTCATAATGAAGTAGCTATAGGTACATCACTTCCATGGTGAAGGAGCTACAGGTACATGAAGTCCATGGTGAAGTAGCTAGAGGTACATGAAGTCCATGGTGAGGTAGATACAAGTACATTAAGTCCATGGTGAAGTAGCTACAGGTACATTAAGTTCATGATGAAGTAGCTACAAGTACATCAAGTTCATTGCAGAAGTAGCTACAAGTACATCAAGTCCATGGTAAAGTAGCTACAGGTACACCAAGTCCATGATGAAGTAGCTACAGGTACATCATGTCCATGGTGAAGTAGTTACAAGTACATCAAGTCCACGGTGAAGTAGTTACAAGTACATCATGTCCATGGTGAAGTAGCTACAGGTACATCAAGTCTATGGTGCAGTAGTTACTAGTACATCAAGTCCATGGTGTAGTAGTTACAAGTACATCAAGTCAATGGTGAAGTAGTTACAAGTACATCATGTCCATCGTTAAGTAGCTACAGGTACATCAAGTCTGTGGTGAAGTAGTTACAAGTACATCAAATCCATGGTGAAGTAGCTACAGATACATGAAGTCTATGATAAAGTTACTACAGGTGCATCACGTTCATGGTGGAGTAGCTACAGGTACATCAAGTTCATGATAAAGTAGCTACAAGTACATCATGTCCATGATGAAGTCGCTACAGATACATCAAGTCCATGGTACAGTAGCTACAGGTACATCAAGTTCATGGTGAACTAGAAACAGGTACATCAAGTCCATGGTGAAGTACTTACAAGTACATCAAGTACATGGTGAAGTAGCTACACGTACATTAAGTCCATGATGAATAGCTACATGTACATTAAGTCCACGGTGAAGTAGTTACAAGTACATCAAGTCCATAGTGAAGTAGCTACAGGTACATCAAGTTCATGATGAAGTAGCTACAAGTACATCAAGTACATGGTCAAGTAGCTACAGGTACATCAAGTCTATGATGAAGGAGCTACAGGTACATCAAGTCCATGATAAAGTAGCTACAGGTACATCATGTCCATGATGAAGTAGCTACAACTACATGAAGTTCATGGTGAAGTAGCTAAAGTACATCAAGACCATGGTGAAGTAGCTACAAGTACATCAAGTTTATGGTGAAGTAGGTACAAGTAAATGATTTCCATGGTGAAGTAGCTACAAGAACATCAAGTTCATGGTGAAGTAGCTATAAGTACATCAAGTCCATGGTAAAGTAGCTACAAGTACATCAAGTTCATGGTGAAGTAGCTACAGATACATCAAGTCTTTGGTGAAGTGGCTACAGATACATCAAGTTCATAATGAAGTAGCTATAGGTACATCACTTCCATGGTGAAGGAGCTACAGGTACATCAAGTCCATGGTGAAGTAGCTAGAGGTACATGAAGTCCATGGTGAGGTAGATACAAGTACATTAAGTCCATGGTGAAGTAGCTACAGGTACATTAAGTTCATGATGAAGTAGCTACAAGTACATCAAGTTCATTGCGAAGTAGCTACAAGTACATCAAGTCCATGGTAAAGTAGCTACAGGTACATCAAGTCCATGATGAAGTAGCTACAGGTACATCATGTCCATGGTGAAGTAGTTACAAGTACATCAAGTCCATGGTGAAGTAGTTACAAGTACATCAAGTCCATGGTGAAGTAGCTACAGGTACATCAAGTCTATGGTGCAGTAGTTACAAGTACATCAAGTCCATGGTGAAGTAGTTACAAGTACATCAAGTCCATGGTGAAGTAGTTACAAGTACATCAAGTTCATAATGAAGTAGCTACAGGTACATCAAGTCCATGGTGAAGTAGTTACAAGTACATCAAGTCCATGGTGAAGTAGCTACAGGTACATCAAGTTCATGGTGAAGTAGCTACAAGTACATCAAGTCCATGGTGAAGTAGCTACAGGTACATCAAGTCCATGATGAAGTAGCTACAGATACATCAAGTCCATGGTACAGTAGCTACAGGTACATCAAGTTCATGGTGAACTAGAAACAGGTACATCAAGTCCATCGTGAAGTAGCTACAGGTACATCAAGTCTGTGGTGAAGTAGTTACAAGTACATCAAGTCCATGGTGAAGTAGCTACAGATACATGAAGTCTATGATAAAGTTACTACAGGTGCATCAAGTTCATGGTGGAGTAGCTACAGGTACATCAAGTTCATGATAAAGTAGCTACAAGTACATCATGTCCATGATGAAGTAGCTACAGATACATCAAGTCCATGGTACAGTAGCTACAGGTACATCAAGTTCATGGTGAACTAGAAACAGGTACATCAAGTCCATGGTGAAGTACTTACAAGTACATCAAGTCCATGGTGAAGTAGCTACACGTACATCAAGTCCATGATGAATAGCTACATGTACATTAAGTCCATGGTGAAGTAGTTACAAGTACATCAAGTCCATGGTGAAGTAGCTACAGGTACATCAAGTTCATGATGAAGTAGCTACAAGTACATCAAGTACATGGTCAAGTAGCTACAGGTACATCATATCTATGCTGAAGGAGCTACAGGTACATCAAGTCCATGATAAAGTAGCTACAGGTACATCATGTCCATGATGAAGTAGCTACAACTACATGAAGTTCATGGTGAAGTAGCTAAAGTACATCAAGACCATGGTGAAGTAGCTACAAGTACATCAAGTTTATGGTGAAGTAGGTACAAGTAAATGATTTCCATGGTGAAGTAGCTACAAGAACATCAAGTTCATGGTGAAGTAGCTACAGGTACATCATGTCCATGATGAAGTAGCTACAACTACATGAAGTTCATGGTGAAGTAGCTACAGATACATCAAGTCTTTGGTGAAGTGGCTACAGATACATCAAGTTCATAATGAAGTAGCTATAGGTACATCACTTCCATAGTGAAGGAGCTACAGGTACATCAAGTCCATGGTGAAGTAGCTAGAGGTACATGAAGTCCATGGTGAGGTAGATACAAGTACATTAAGTCCATGGTGAAGTAGCTACAGGTACATTAAGTTCATGATGAAGTAGCTACAAGTACATCAAGTTCATTGCAAAGTAGCTACAAGTACATCAAGTCCATGGTAAAGTAGCTACAGGTACATCAAGTCCATGATGAAGTAGCTACAGGTACATCATGTCCATGGTGAAGTAGTTACAAGTACATCAAGTCCACGGTGAAGTAGTTACAAGTACATCATGTCCATGGTGAAGTAGCTACAAATACATCAAGTCTATGGTGCAGTAGTTACTAGTACATCAAGTCCATGGTGTAGTAGTTACAAGTACATGAAGTCCATGGTGAAGTAGTTACAAGTACATCATGTCCATGGTGAAGTAGCTACAGGTACATCAAGTCCATGGTGAAGTAGTTACAAGTACATCAATTCCATGGTGAAGTAGTTACAAGTACATCAAGTTCATAATGAAGTAGCTACAGGTACATCAAGTCTATGGTGAAGTAGTTACAAGTACATGAAGTTCATGGTGAAGTAGCTAAAGTACATCAAGTCCATGGTAAAGTAGCTACAAATACATCAAGTCCATGATGAAGTAGTTACAAGTACATCAAGTCCATGGTGAAGTAGCTACAGGTACATCAAGTCCATCATGAAGTAACTACAGGTACATCAAGTTCATGATGTGGTAGATAAAAGTACATCAAGTCCATGGTGAAGTAGCTACAGGTACATCAAGTTCATGATGAAGTAGCTACATGTACATCAAGTTCATTGTGAAGTAGCTACAAGTACATCAAGTCCATGGTGAAGGAGCTACAGGTACATCAAGTAAATGGTTAAGAAGCTACAGGTACATCAAGTTCATGGTGAAGTAGCTACAAGTATATCATGTCCATGGTAAGGAAATAGCTACAGGTACATCAAGTCTATGGTGAAGTAGTTACAAGTACATCAAGTCCATGATAAAGTAGTTACAGGTACATCAAGTCCATGATGAAGTAGCTAGAGATACATCAAGTCCATGGTGAAGTAGTTACAAGTACATCAAGTCCATGGTGAAGTAGCTACAAGTACATCAAGTTCATTGTGAAGTAGCTACAAGTACATCAAGTTCATTGCAAGTAGCTACAAGTACATCAAGTCCATGGTGAAGTAGTTACAAGTACATCAAGTCCATGGTGAAGTAGCTACAGGTACATCAAGTCCATGATGAAGTAGCTACAGATACATCAAGTCCATGGTGAAGTAGCTACAGGTACATCAAGTCCATGGTGAAGTAGCTACAGGTACATCAAGTTCATGGTGAAGTAGCTACAAGTACATAATGTCCATGGTGAAGTAGCTACAGGTAACATCAAGTCCATGGTGAAGTAGTTACAAGTACATCAAGTCCATGGTGAAGTAGTTACAAGTACATCAAGTTCATGGTGAAGTAGCTACAGGTACATCAAGTCCATGGTGAAGTAGCTACAAGTACATCAAGTCCATGGTGAAGTAGCTACAGATACATCAAGTCCATGGTGAAGTAGCTACAGATACATCAAGTCCATGATGAAGTAGCTACAAGTACATCAAGTTCATGGTGAAGTAGCTACAAGTACATCAAGTCCATGGTAAAGTAGCTACAGGTACATCAGTTAAATGGTGAAGAAGCTACAGGTACATCAAGTTTATGGTGAAGTAGCTACAAGTACATCATTTCCATGGTGAAGTAGTTACAAGTACATCAAGTCCATGGTGAAGTAGCTACAGGTACATCAAGTTCATGATGAAGTAGCTACACGTACATCAAGTCCATGGTGAAGTAGCTACAGGTACATCATGTCCATGGTGAAGTAGCTACAGGTACATCAAGTCCATGGTGAAGTAGCTACAGGTACATCAAGTCCATGATGAAGTAGCTACAGATACATCAAGTCCATGGTGAAGTAGCTACAGGTACATCAAGTCCATGATGAAGTAGCTACAGATACATCAAGTCCATGGTGAAGTAGCTACAGGTACATCAAGTCCATGGTGAAGTAGCTACAGGTACATCAAGTTCATTGTGAAGTAGCTACAAGTACATCAAGTCCATGGTGAAGTAGCTACAAGTACATCAAGTTCATGGTGAAGTAGCTACAGGTACATCATATCTATGGTGAAGTAGCTACAGGTACATCAAGTCCATGATAAAGTAGCTACAGGTACATCAAGTCCATGATGAAGTAGCTACAAGTACATCAAGTTCATGGTGAAGTAGCTAAAGTACATCAAGTCCATGGTGAAGTAGCTACAGATACATCAAGTTCATAATGAAGTAGCTATAGGTACATCACTTCCATGGTGATGGAGCTACAGGTACATGAAGTCCATGGTGAAGTAGCTAGAGGTACATTAAGTTCATGATGAAGTAGCTACAAGTACATCAAGTTCATTGTGAAGTAGCTACAAGTACATCAAGTCCATGGTGAAGTAGCTACAGGTACATCAAGTCCATGGTGAAGTAGCTACAGGTACATCAATCCATGGTGAAGTAGTTACAAGTACATCAAGTCCATGGTGAAGTAGTTACAAGTACATCATGTCCATGATGAAGTAGCTACAGATACATCAAGTCCATGGTACAGTAGCTACAGGTACATCAAGTTCATGGTGAACTAGAAACAGGTACATCAAGTCCATCGTGAAGTAGCTACAGGTACATCAAGTCTGTGGTGAAGTAGTTACAAGTACATCAAATCCATGGTGAAGTACCTACAGATACATGAAGTCTATGATAAAGTTACTACAGGTGCATCACGTTCATGGTGGAGTAGCTACAGGTACATCAAGTTCATGATAAAGTAGCTACAAGTACATCATGTCCATGATGAATTCGCTACAGATACATCAAGTCCATGGTACAGTAGCTACAGGTACATCAAGTTCATGGTGAACTAGAAACAGGTACATCAAGTCCATGGTGAAGTACTTACAAGTACATCAAGTACATGGTGAAGTAGCTACACGTACATTACGTCCATGATGAATAGCTACATGTACATTAAGTCCACGGTGAAGTAGTTACAAGTACATCAAGTCCATAGTGAAGTAGCTACAGGTACATCAAGTTCATGATGAAGTAGCTACAAGTACATCAAGTACATGGTCAAGTAGCTACAGGTACATCAAGTCTATGATGAAGGAGCTACAGGTACATCAAGTCCATGATAAAGTAGCTACAGGTACATCATGTCCATGATGAAGTAGCTACAACTACATGAAGTTCATGGTGAAGTAGCTAAAGTACATCAAGACCATGGTGAAGTAGCTACAAGTACATCAAGTTTATGGTTAAGTAGGTACAAGTAAATGATTTCCATGGTGAAGTAGCTACAAGAACATCAAGTTAATGGTGAAGTAGCTACAGATACATCATGTCCATGGTGAAGTAACTACAGGTACATCAAGTTCATGATGAAGTAGCTACAAGTACATCAAGTCCATGGTGAAGTAGCTACAGGTACATCATATCCATGGTGAAGTAGCTACAGGTACATCAAGTCCATGATAAAGTAGCTACAGGTACATCATGTCCATGATGAAGTAGCTACAACTACATCAAGTTCATGGTGAAGTAGCTTAAGTACATCAAGACCATGGTGAAGTAGCTACAAGTACATCAAGTTTATGGTGAAGTAGGTACAAGTACATCAAGTTTATGGTGAAGTAGGTACAAGTAAATGATTTCCATGGTGAAGTAGCTACAAGAACATCAAGTTCATGGTAATGTAGCTATAAGTACATCAAGTCCATGGTAAAGTAGCTACAAGTACATCAAGTTCATGGTGAAGTAGCTACAGATACATCAAGTCTTTGGTGAAGTGGCTACAGATACATCAAGTTCATAATGAAGTAGCTATAGGTACATCACTTCCATGGTGATGGAGCTACAAGTACATGAAGTCCATGGTGAAGTAGCTAGAGGTACATGAAGTCCATGGAGAGGTAGATACAAGTACATTAAGTCCATAGTGAAGTAGCTACAGGTACATTAAGTTCATGATGAAGTAGCTACAAGTACATCAAGTTCATTGCGAAGTAGCTACAAGTACATCAAGTCCATGGTAAAGTAGCTACAGGTACACCAAGTCCATGATGAAGTAGCTACAGGTACATCATGTCCATGGTGAAGTAGTTACAAGTACATCAAGTCCACGGTGAAGTAGTTACAAGTACATCAT
This sequence comes from Tachypleus tridentatus, assembly GCF_004210375.1. Lineage (NCBI taxonomy): Eukaryota > Metazoa > Arthropoda > Merostomata > Xiphosura > Limulidae > Tachypleus > Tachypleus tridentatus. The sequence goes on along the minus strand of NC_134833.1, from coordinate 6,012,025 downwards.
GTCCATGGTGAAGTAGCTACAGGTACATCAAGTCTATGGTGCAGTAGTTACTAGTACATCAAGTCCATGGTGTAGTAGTTACAAGTACATGAAGTCCATGGTGAAGTAGTTACAAGTACATCATGTCCATGATGAAGTCGCTACAGATACATCAAGTCCATGGTACAGTAGCTACAGGTACATCAAGTTCATGGTGAACTAGAAACAGGTACATCAAGTCCATCGTGAAATAGCTACAGGTACATGAAGTCTGTGGTGAAGTAGTTACAAGTACATCAAATCCATGGTGAAGTACCTACAGATACATGAAGTCTATGATAAAGTAAATACAGGTGCATCACGTTCATGGTGGAGTAGCTACAGGTACATCAAGTTCATGATAAAGTAGCTACAAGTACATCATGTCCATGATGAAGTCGCTACAGATACATCAAGTCCATGGTACAGTAGCTACAGGTACATCAAGTTCATGGTGAACTAGAAACAGGTACATCAAGTCCATGGTGAAGTACTTACAAGTACATCAAGTACATGGTGAAGTAGCTACACGTACATTAAGTCCATGATGAATAGCTACATGTACATTAAGTCCACGGTGAAGTAGTTACAAGTACATCAAGTCCATAGTGAAGTAGCTACAGGTACATCAAGTTCATGATGAAGTAGCTACAAGTACATCAAGTACATGGTCAAGTAGCTACAGGTACATCAAGTCTATGATGAAGGAGCTACAGGTACATCAAGTCCATGATAAAGTAGCTACAGGTACATCATGTCCATGATGAAGTAGCTACAACTACATGAAGTTCATGGTGAAGTAGCTAGAGTACATCAAGACCATGGTGAAGTAGCTACAAGTACATCAAGTTTATGGTGAAGTAGGTACAAGTAAATGATTTCCATGGTGAAGTAGCTACAAGAACATCCAGTTCATGGTGAAGTAGCTATAAGTACATCAAGTCCATGGTAAAGTAGCTACAAGTACATCAAGTTCATGGTGAAGTAGCTACAGATACATCAGGTCTTTGGTGAAGTGGCTACAGATACATCAAGTTCATAATGAAGTAGCTATAGGTACATCACTTCCATAGTGAAGGAGCTACAGGTACATCAAGTCCATGGTGAAGTAGCTAGAGGTACATGAAGTCCATGGTGAGGTAGATACAAGTACATTAAGTCCATGGTGAAGTAGCTACAGGTACATTAAGTTCATGATGAAGTAGCTACAAGTACATCAAGTTCATTGCGAAGTAGCTACAAGTACATCAAGTCCATGGTAAAGTAGCTACAGGTAAACCAAGTCCATGATGAAGTAGCTACAGGTACATCATGTCCATGGTGAAGTAGTTACAAGTACATCAAGTCCACGTGAAGTAGTTACAAGTACATCAAGTCTATGGTGCAGTAGTTACTAGTACATCAAGTCCATGGTGTAGTAGTTACAAGTACATGAAGTCCATGGTGAAGTAGTTACAAGTACATCATGTCCATCGTGAAGTAGCTACAGGTACATAAAGTTCATGATGATGTAGCTACACGTACATCAAATCCATGGTGAAGTAGCTACAGGTATATCATGTCCATGGTGGAGTAGCTACAGGTACATCAAGTCCATGGTGAAGTAGCTACAGGTACATCAAGTCCATGATGAAGTAGCTACAGATACATTAAGTTCATGATGAAGTAGCTACAAGTACATCAAGTTCATAGCGAAGTAGCTACAGGTACATCATGTCCATGGTGAAGTAGTTACAAGTACATCAAGTCCACGGTAAAGTAGTTACAAGTACATCATGTCCATGGTGAAGTAGCTACAGGTACATCAAGTTCATGGTGAACTAGAAACAGGTACATCAAGTCCATCGTGAAGTAGCTACAGGTACATCAAGTTTGTGGTGAAGTAGCTACAAGTGCATCATCTCCATGGTGAAGTAGTTACAAGTACATGAAGTCCATGGTGAAGTAGCTACAGGTACATAAAGTTCATGATGATGTAGCTACACGTACATCAAATCCATGGTGAAGTAGCTACAGGTACATCATGTCCATGGTGGAGTAGCTACAGGTACATCAAGTCCATGGTGAAGTAGCTACAGGTACATCAAGTCCATGATGAAGTAGCTACAGATACATCATGTCCATGGTGAAGTAACTACAGGTACATCAAGTCCATGATGAAGTAGCTACAGATACATCATGTCCATGGTGAAGTAGCTACAGGTACATCAAGTCCATGGTGAAGTAGCTACAGGTACATCAAGTTCATTGCGAAGTAGCTACAAGTACATCAAGTCCATGGTGAAGTAGCTACAAGTACATCAAGTACATGGTCAAGTAGCTACAGGTACATCATATCTATGCTGAAGGAGCTACAGGTACATCAAGTCCATGATAAAGTAGCTACAGGTACATCATGTCCATGATGAAGTAGCTACAACTACATGAAGTTCATGGTGAAGTAGCTTAAGTACATCAAGACCATGGTGAAGTAGCTACAAGTACATCAAGTTTATGGTGAAGTAGGTACAAGTACATCAAGTTTATGGTGAAGTAGCTACAAGTAAATGATTTCCATGGTGAAGTAGCTACAAGAACATCAAGTTCATGGTGAAGTAGCTATAAGTACATCAAGTCCATGGTGAAGTAGCTACAGATACATCAAGTTCATAATGAAGTAGCTATAGGTACATCACTTCCATGGTGAAGGAGCTACAGGTACATCAAGTCCATGGTGAAGTAGCTAGAGGTACATGAAGTCCATGGTGAGGTAGATACAAGTACATTAAGTCCATGGTGAAGTAGCTACAGGTACATTAAGTTCATGATGAAGTAGCTACAAGTACATCAAGTTCATTGCGAAGTAGCTACAAGTACATCAAGTCCATGGTAAAGTAGCTACAGGTACACCAAGTCCATGATGAAGTAGCTACAGGTACATCATGTCCATGGTGAAGTAGTTACAAGTACATCAAGTCCACGGTGAAGTAGTTACAAGTACATCATGTCCATGGTGAAGTAGCTACAGGTACATCAAGTCTATGGTGCAGTAGTTACTAGTACATCAAGTCCATGGTGTAGTAGTTACAAGTACATGAAGTCCATGGTGAAGTAGTTACAAGTACATCATGTCCATGATGAAGTAGCTACAGATACATCAAGTCCATGGTACAGTAGCTACAGGTACATCAAGTTCATGGTGAACTAGAAACAGGTACATCAAGTCCATCGTGAAGTAGCTACAGGTACATCAAGTCTGTGGTGAAGTAGTTACAAGTACATCAAATCCATGGTGAAGTACCTACAGATACATGAAGTCTATGATAAAGTAAATACAGGTGCATCACGTTCATGGTGGAGTAGCTACAGGTACATCAAGTTCATGATAAAGTAGCTACAAGTACATCATGTCCATGATGAAGTCGCTACAGATACATCAAGTCCATGGTACAGTAGCTACAGGTACATCAAGTTCATGGTGAACTAGAAACAGGTACATCAAGTCCATGGTGAAGTACTTACAAGTACATCAAGTACATGGTGAAGTAGCTACACGTACATTACGTCCATGATGAATAGCTACATGTACATTAAGTCCACGGTGAAGTAGTTACAAGTACATCAAGTCCATGGTGAAGTAGCTACAGGTACATCAAGTTCATGATGAAGTAGCTACAAGTACATCAAGTACATGGTCAAGTAGCTACAGGTACATCAAGTCTATGATGAAGTAGCTACAGGTACATCAAGTCCATGATAAAGTAGCTACAGGTACATCAAGTCCATGATGAAGTAGCTACAACTACATGAAGTTCATGGTGAAGTAGCTAGAGTACATCAAGTCCATGGTGAAGTAGCTACAAGTACATCAAGTTTATGGTGAAGTAGGTACAAGTAAATGATTTCCATGGTGAAGTAGCTACAAGAACATCAAGTTCATGGTGAAGTAGCTACAAGTACATCAAGTCCATGGTGAAGTAGCTACAAGTACATCAAGTTCATGGTGAAGTAGCTACAGATACATCAAGTCTTTGGTGAAGTAGCTACAGATACATCAAGTTCATAATGAAGTAGCTATAGGTACATCACTTCCATGGTGAAGGAGCTACAGGTACATCAAGTCCATGGTGAAGTAGCTAGAGGTACATCAAGTCCATGGTGAGGTAGATACAAGTACATTAAGTCCATGGTGAAGTAGCTACAGGTACATTAAGTTCATGATGAAGTAGCTACAAGTACATCAAGTTCATTGTGAAGTAGCTACAAGTACATCAAGTCCATGGTAAAGTAGCTACAGGTACATCAAGTCCATGATGAAGTAGCTACAGGTACATCATGTCCATGGTGAAGTAGTTACAAGTACATCAAGTCCACGTGAAGTAGTTACAAGTACATCAAGTCCATGGTGCAGTAGTTACTAGTACATCAAGTCCATGGTGAAGTAGTTACAAGTACATGAAGTCCATGGTGAAGTAGTTACAAGTACATCATGTCCATGGTGAAGTAGCTACAGGTACATCAAGTTCATGATGATGTAGCTACACGTACATCAAATCCATGGTGAAGTAGCTACAGGTACATCAAGTCCATGGTGGAGTAGCTACAGGTACATCAAGTCCATGGTGAAGTAGCTACAGGTACATCAAGTCCATGATGAAGTAGCTACAGATACATCAAGTTCATGATGAAGTAGCTACAAGTACATCAAGTTCATGGTGAAGTAGCTACAGGTACATCAAGTCCATGGTGAAGTAGCTACAGGTACATCAAGTCCATGGTAAAGTAGTTACAAGTACATCAAGTCCATGGTGAAGTAGCTACAGGTACATCAAGTTCATGGTGAAGTAGAAACAGGTACATCAAGTCCATGGTGAAGTAGCTACAGGTACATCAAGTTTGTGGTGAAGTAGCTACAAGTACATCATCCCATGGTGAAGTAGTTACAAGTACATCAAGTCCATGGTGAAGTAGCTACAGGTACATCAAGTTCATGATGAAGTAGCTACAAGTACATCAAGTCCATGGTGAAGTAGCTACAGGTACATCAAGTCCATGGTGAAGTAGCTACAGGTACATCAAGTCCATGGTGAAGTAGCTACAGGTACATCAAGTCCATGATGAAGTAGCTACAGATACATCAAGTCCATGGTGAAGTAGCTACAGGTACATCAAGTCCATGATGAAGTAGCTACAGATACATCATGTCCATGGTGAAGTAGCTACAGGTACATCAAGTCCATGGTGAAGTAGCTACAGGTACATCAAGTTCATTGCGAAGTAGCTACAAGTACATCAAGTCCATGGTAAAGTAGCTACAGGTACATCAAGTCCATGATGAAGTAGCTACAGGTACATCATGTCCATGGTGAAGTAGTTACAAGTACATCAAGTCCATGGTGAAGTAGTTACAAGTACATCATGTCCATGGTGAAGTAGCTACAGGTACATCAAGTCTATGGTGAAGTAGTTACTAGTACATCAAGTCCATGGTGAAGTAGTTACAAGTACATCAAGTCCATGGTGAAGTAGTTACAAGTACATCATGTCCATGGTGAAGTAGCTACAGATACATCAAGTCCATGGTACAGTAGCTACAGGTACATCAAGTTCATGGTGAACTAGAAACAGGTACATCAAGTCCATCGTGAAATAGCTACAGGTACATGAAGTCTGTGGTGAAGTAGTTACAAGTACATCAAATCCATGGTGAAGTACCTACAGATACATGAAGTCTATGATAAAGTAAATACAGGTGCATCACGTTCATGGTGGAGTAGCTACAGGTACATCAAGTTCATGATAAAGTAGCTACAAGTACATCATGTCCATGATGAAGTCGCTACAGATACATCAAGTCCATGGTACAGTAGCTACAGGTACATCAAGTTCATGGTGAACTAGAAACAGGTACATCAAGTCCATGGTGAAGTACTTACAAGTACATCAAGTACATGGTGTAGTAGCTACACGTACATTAAGTCCATGATGAATAGCTACATGTACATTAAGTCCACGGTGAAGTAGTTACAAGTACATCAAGTCCATAGTGAAGTAGCTACAGGTACATCAAGTTCATGATGAAGTAGCTACAAGTACATCAAGTACATGGTCAAGTAGCTACAGGTACATCAAGTCTATGATGAAGGAGCTACAGGTACATCAAGTCCATGATAAAGTAGCTACAGGTACATCATGTCCATGATGAAATAGCTACAACTACATGAAGTTCATGGTGAAGTAGCTAGAGTACATCAAGACCATGGTGAAGTAGCTACAAGTACATCAAGTTTATGGTGAAGTAGGTACAAGTAAATGATTTCCATGGTGAAGTAGCTACAAGAACATCCAGTTCATGGTGAAGTAGCTATAAGTACATCAAGTCCATGGTAAAGTAGCTACAAGTACATCAAGTTCATGGTGAAGTAGCTACAGATACATCAGGTCTTTGGTGAAGTGGCTACAGATACATCAAGTTCATAATGAAGTAGCTATAGGTACATCACTTCCATAGTGAAGGAGCTACAGGTACATCAAGTCCATGGTGAAGTAGCTAGAGGTACATGAAGTCCATGGTGAGGTAGATACAAGTACATTAAGTCCATGGTGAAGTAGCTACAGGTACATTAAGTTCATGATGAAGTAGCTACAAGTACATCAAGTTCATTGCGAAGTAGCTACAAGTACATCAAGTCCATGGTAAAGTAGCTACAGGTAAACCAAGTCCATGATGAAGTAGCTACAGGTACATCATGTCCATTGTGAAGTAGTTACAAGTACATCAAGTCCACGTGAAGTAGTTACAAGTACATTAAGTCTATGGTGCAGTAGTTACTAGTACATCAAGTCCATGGTGTAGTAGTTACAAGTACATGAAGTCCATGGTGAAGTAGTTACAAGTACATCATGTCCATCGTGAAGTAGCTACAGGTACATAAAGTTCATGATGATGTAGCTACACGTACATCAAATCCATGGTGAAGTAGCTACAGGTATATCATGTCCATGGTGGAGTAGCTACAGGTACATCAAGTCCATGGTGAAGTAGCTACAGGTACATCAAGTCCATGATGAAGTAGCTACAGATACATTAAGTTCATGATGAAGTAGCTACAAGTACATCAAGTTCATAGCGAAGTAGCTACAGGTACATCATGTCCATGGTGAAGTAGTTACAAGTACATCAAGTCCACGGTAAAGTAGTTACAAGTACATCATGTCCATGGTGAAGTAGCTACAGGTACATCAAGTTCATGGTGAACTAGAAACAGGTACATCAAGTCCATCGTGAAGTAGCTACAGGTACATCAAGTTTGTGGTGAAGTAGCTACAAGTGCATCATCTCCATGGTGAAGTAGTTACAAGTACATGAAGTCCATGGTGAAGTAGCTACAGGTACATAAAGTTCATGATGATGTAGCTACACGTACATCAAATCCATGGTGAAGTAGCTACAGGTATATCATGTCCATGGTGGAGTAGCTACAGGTACATCAAGTCCATGGTGAAGTAGCTACAGGTACATCAAGTCCATGATGAAGTAGCTACAGATACATCATGTCCATGGTGAAGTAACTACAGGTACATCAAGTCCATGATGAAGTAGCTACAGATACATCATGTCCATGGTGAAGTAGCTACAGGTACATCAAGTCCATGGTGAAGTAGCTACAGGTACATCAAGTTCATTGCGAAGTAGCTACAAGTACATCAAGTCCATGGTGAAGTAGCTACAAGTACATCAAGTACATGGTCAAGTAGCTACAGGTACATCATATCTATGCTGAAGGAGCTACAGGTACATCAAGTCCATGATAAAGTAGCTACAGGTACATCATGTCCATGATGAAGTAGCTACAACTACATGAAGTTCATGGTGAAGTAGCTTAAGTACATCAAGACCATGGTGAAGTAGCTTCAAGTACATCAAGTTTATGGTGAAGTAGGTACAAGTAAATGATTTCCATGGTGAAGTAGCTACAAGAACATCAAGTTCATGGTGAAGTAGCTACAGATACATCATGTCCATGGTGAAGTAACTACAGGTACATCAAGTCCATGATGAAGTAGCTACAGATACATCATGTCCATGGTGAAGTAGCTACAGGTACATCAAGTCCATGGTGAAGTAGTTACAAGTACACCAAGTCCATATTGAAGTAGCTACAGGTACATCAAGTTCATGATGAAGTAGCTACAAGTACATCAAGTCCATGATAAAGTAGCTACAGGTACATCATGTCCATGATGAAGTAGCTACAACTACATGAAGTTCATGGTGAAGTAGCTAAAGTACATCAAGACCATGGTGAAGTAGCTACAAGTACATCAAGTTTATGGTGAAGTAGGTACAAGTACATCAAGTTTATGGTGAAGTAGGTACAAGTAAATGATTTCCATGGTGAAGTAGCTACAAGAACATCCAGTTCATGGTGAAGTAGCTATAAGTACATCAAGTCCATGGTAAAGTAGCTACAAGTACATCAAGTTCATGGTGAAGTAGCTACAGATACATCAAGTCTTTGGTGAAGTGGCTACAGATACATCAAGTTCATAATGAAGTAGCTATAGGTACATCACTTCCATAGTGAAGGAGCTACAGGTACATCAAGTCCATGGTGAAGTAGCTAGAGGTACATGAAGTCCATGGTGAGGTAGATACAAGTGCATTAAGTCCATGGTGAAGTAGCTACAGGTACATTAAGTTCATGATGAAGTAGCTACAAGTACATCAAGTTCATTGCGAAGTAGCTACAAGTACATCAAGTCCATGGTAAAGTAGCTACAGGTAAACCAAGTCCATGATGAAGTAGCTACAGGTACATCATGTCCATGGTGAAGTAGTTACAAGTACATCAAGTCCACGTGAAGTAGTTACAAGTACATCAAGTCTATGGTGCAGTAGTTACTAGTACATCAAGTCCATGGTGTAGTAGTTACAAGTACATGAAGTCCATGGTGAAGTAGTTACAAGTACATCATGTCCATCGTGAAGTAGCTACAGGTACATAAAGTTCATGATGATGTAGCTACACGTACATCAAATCCATGGTGAAGTAGCTACAGGTATATCATGTCCATGGTGGAGTAGCTACAGGTACATCAAGTCCATGGTGAAATAGCTACAGGTACATCAAGTCCATGATGAAGTAGCTACAGATACATTAAGTTCATGATGAAGTAGCTACAAGTACATCAAGTTCATAGCGAAGTCGCTACAGGTACATCATGTCCATGGTGAAGTAGTTACAAGTACATCAAGTCCATGGTAAAGTAGTTACAAGTACATCATGTCCATGGTGAAGTAGCTACAGGTACATCAAGTTCATGTTGAACTAGAAACAGGTACATCAAGTCCATCGTGAAGTAGCTTCAGGTACATCAAGTCTGTGGTGAAGTAGCTACAAGTGCATCATCTCCATGGTGAAGTAGTTACAAGTACATGAAGTCCATGGTGAAGTAGCTACAGGTACATAAAGTTCATGATGATGTAGCTACACGTACATCAAATCCATGGTGAAGTAGCTACAGGTATATCATGTCCATGGTGGAGTAGCTACAGGTACATCAAGTCCATGGTGAAGTAGCTACAGGTACATCAAGTCCATGATGAAGTAGCTACAGATACATCATGTCCATGGTGAAGTAACTACAGGTACATCAAGTCCATGATGAAGTAGCTACAGATACATCATGTCCATGGTGAAGTAGCTACAGGTACATCAAGTCCATGGTGAAGTAGCTACAGGTACATCAAGTTCATGGTGAAGTAGCTACAAGTACATCAAGTCCATGGTGAAGTAGCTACAAGTACATCAAGTACATGGTGAAGTAGCTACAGGTACATCATATCCATGGTGAAGTAGCTACAGGTACATCAAGTCCATGATAAAGTAGCTACAGGTACATCATGTCCATGATGAAGTAGCTACAACTACATGAAGTTCATGGTGAAGTAGCTAAAGTACATCAAGACCATGGTGAAGTAGCTACAAGTACATCAAGTTTATGGTGAAGTAGGTACAAGTACATCAAGTTTATGGTGAAGTAGGTACAAGTAAATGATTTCCATGGTGAAGTAGCTACAAGAACATCAAGTTCATGGTGAAGTAGCTATAAGTACATCAAGTCCATGGTAAAGTAGCTACAAGTACATCAAGTTCATGGTGAAGTAGCTACAGATACATCAAGTCTTTGGTGAAGTGGCTACAGATACATCAAGTTCATAATGAAGTAGCTATAGGTACATCACTTCCATGGTGAAGGAGTTACAGGTACATGAAGTCCATGGTGAAGTAGCTAGAGGTACATGAAGTCCATGGTGAGGTAGATACAAGTACATTAAGTCCATGGTGAAGTAGCTACAGGTACATTAAGTTCATGATGAAGTAGCTACAAGTACATCAAGTTCATTGCGAAGTAGCTACAAGTACATCAAGTCCATGGTAAAGTAGCTACAGGTACACCAAGTCCATGATGAAGTAGCTACAGGTACATCATGTCCATGGTGAAGTAGTTACAAGTACATCAAGTCCACGGTGAAGTAGTTACAAGTACATCATGTCCATGGTGAAGTAGCTACAGGTACATCAAGTCTATGGTGCAGTAGTTACTAGTACATCAAGTCCATGGTGTAGTAGTTACAAGTACATGAAGTCCATGGTGAAGTAGTTACAAGTACATCATGTCCATGATGAAGTCGCTACAGATACATCAAGTCCATGGTACAGTAGCTACAGGTACATCAAGTTCATGGTGAACTAGAAACAGGTACATCAAGTCCATCGTGAAGTAGCTACAGGTACATCAAGTCTGTGGTGAAGTAGTTACAAGTACATCAAATCCATGGTGAAGTACCTACAGATACATGAAGTCTATGATAAAGTTACTACAGGTGCATCACGTTCATGGTGGAGTAGCTACAGGTACATCAAGTTCATGATAAAGTAGCTACAAGTACATCATGTCCATGATGAAGTCGCTACAGATACATCAAGTCCATGGTACAGTAGCTACAGGTACATCAAGTTCATGGTGAACTAGAAACAGGTACATCAAGTCCATGGTGAAGTACTTACAAGTACATCAAGTACATGGTGAAGTAGCTACACGTACATTAAGTCCATGATGAATAGCTACATGTACATTAAGTCCACGGTGAAGTAGTTACAAGTACATCAAGTCCATAGTGAAGTAGCTACAGGTACATCAAGTTCATGATGAAGTAGCTACAAGTACATCAAGTACATGGTCAAGTAGCTACAGGTACATCAAGTCTATGATGAAGGAGCTACAGGTACATCAAGTCCATGATAAAGTAGTTACAGGTACATCAAGTCCATTATGAAGTAGCTAGAGATACATCAAGTCCATGGTGAAGTAGTTACAAGTACATCAAGTCCATGGTGAAGTAGCTACAAGTACATCAAGTTCATTGCGAAGTAGCTACAAGTACATCAAGTTCATTGCGAAGTAGCTAGAAGTGCATCATGTCCATGGTGAAGTAGTTACAAGTCCATGAAGTCCATGGTGAAGTAGCTACAGGTACATCAAGTTCATGATGATGTAGCTACAGATACATCAAGTCCATGATGATGTAGCTACAGATACATCAAGTCCATGGTGAAGTAGCTACAGATACATTAAGTTCATGATAAAGTAGCTACAAGTACATCAAGTTCATTGCGAAGTAGCTACAAGTACATCAAGTTCATTGCGAAGTAGCTACAAGTACATCAAGTCCACGGTAAAGTAGTTACAGGTGCATCAATTAAATGGTGAAGAAGCTACAGGTACATCAAGTTTATGTTGAAGTAGCTACAAGTGCATCATCTCCATGGTGAAGTAGTTACAAGTACATGAAGTCCATGGTGAAGTAGCTACAGGTACATCAAGTTCATGATGATGTAGCTACACGTACATCAAATCCATGGTGAAGTAGCTACAGGTATATCATGTCCATGGTGGAGTAGCTACAGGTACATCAAGTCCATGGTGAAGTAGCTACAGGTACATCAAGTCCATGATAATGTAGCTACAGATACATCAAGTCCATGGTGAAGTAGCTACAGGTACATCAAGTAAATGGTGAAGAAGCTACAGGTACATCAAGTTCATGGTGAAATTGCTACAAGTACATAATGTCCATGGTGAAGTAGCTACAGGAACATCAAATCTGTGGTGAAGTAGTTACAAGTACATCAAGTCCAACGTGAAGTAGTTAGAAGTACATCAAGTTCATAATGAAGTAGCTACAGGTACATCAAGTCCATGGTAAAGTACTTACAAGTACATCAAGTACATGGTGAAGTAGCTACAGATACATCAAGTCCATGGTGAAGTAGCTACAGATACATTAAGTTCATGATAAAGTAGCTACAAGTACATCAAGTTCATTGCGAAGTAGCTACAAGTACATCAAGTCCACGGTAAAGTAGTTACAGGTGCATCAATTAAATGGTGAAGAAGCTACAGGTACATCAAGTTTATGTTGAAGTAGCTACAAGTGCATCATCTCCATGGTGAAGTAGTTACAAGTACATGAAGTCCATGGTGAAGTAGCTACAAGTACATCAAGTACATGGTCAAGTAGCTACAGGTACATCATATCTATGCTGAAGGAGCTACAGGTACATCAAGTCCATGATAAAGTAGCTACAGGTACATCATGTCCATGATGAAGTAGCTACAACTACATGAAGTTCATGGTGAAGTAGCTTAAGTACATCAAGACCATGGTGAAGTAGCTTCAAGTACATCAAGTTTATGGTGAAGTAGGTAGAAGTAAATGATTTCCATGGTGAAGTAGCTACAAGAACATCAAGTTCATGGTGAAGTAGCTACAGATACATCATGTCCATGGTGAAGTAGCTACAGGTACATCAAGTCTATGGTGAAGTAGCTACAGGTACATCAAGTCCATGATGAAGTAGCTACAGATACATCATGTCCATGGTGAAGTAGCTACATGTACATCAAGTCCATGGTGAAGTAGTTACAAGTACACCAAGTCCATATTGAAGTAGCTACAGGTACATCAAGTTCATGATGAAGTAGCTACAAGTACATCAAGTACATGGTCAAGTAGCTACAGGTACATCATATCTATGCTGAAGGAGCTACAGGTACATCAAGTCCATGACAAAGTAGCTACAGGTACATCATGTCCATGATGAAGTAGCTACAACTACATGAAGTTCATGGTGAAGTAGCTTAAGTACATCAAGACCATGGTGAAGTAGCTTCAAGTACATCAAGTTTATGGTGAAGTAGGTACAAGTAAATGATTTCCATGGTGAAGTAGCTACAAGAACATCAAGTTCATGGTGAAGTTGCTACAGATACATCATGTCCATGGTGAAGTAACTACAGGTACATCAAGTCCATGATAAAGTAGCTACAGGTACATCATGTCCATGATGAAGTAGCTACAACTACATGAAGTTCATGGTGAAGTAGCTAAAGTACATCAAGACCATGGTGAAGTAGCTACAAGTACATCAAGTTTATGGTGAAGTAGGTACAAGTACATCAAGTTTATGGTGAAGTAGGTACAAGTAAATGATTTCCATGGTGAAGTAGCTACAAGAACATCAAGTTCATGGTGAAGTAGCTATAAGTACATCACTTCCATGGTGAAGGAGTTACAGGTACATGAAGTCCATGGTGAAGTAGCTAGAGGTACATGAAGTCCATGGTGAGGTAGATACAAGTACATTAAGTCCATGGTGAAGTAGCTACAGGTACATTAAGTTCATGATGAAGTAGCTACAAGTACATCAAGTTCATTGCGAAGTAGCTACAAGTACATCAAGTCCATGGTAAAGTAGCTACAGGTACACCAAGTCCATGATGAAGTAGCTACAGGTACATCATGTCCATGGTGAAGTAGTTACAAGTACATCAAGTCCACGGTGAAGTAGTTACAAGTACATCATGTCCATGGTGAAGTAGCTACAGGTATATCAAGTCTATGGTGCAGTAGTTACTAGTACATCAAGTCCATAGTGTAGTAGTTACAAGTACATGAAGTCCATGGTGAAGTAGTTACAAGTACATCATGTCCATGATGAAGTCACTACAGATACATCAAGTCCATGGTACAGTAGCTACAGGTACATCAAGTTCATGGTGAACTAGAAACAGGTACATCAAGTCCATCGTGAAGTAGCTACAGGAACATCAAATCTGTGGTGAAGTAGTTACAAGTACATCAAATCCATGGTGAAGTACCTACAGATACATGAAGTCTATGATAAAGTTACTACAGGTGCATCACGTTCATGGTGGAGTAGCTACAGGTACATCAAGTTCATGATAAAGTAGCTACAAGTACATCATGTCCATGATGAAGTCGCTACAGATACATCAAGTCCATGGTACAGTAGCTACAGGTACATCAAGTTCATGGTGAACTAGAAACAGGTACATCAAGTCCATGGTGAAGTACTTACAAGTACATCAAGTACATGGTGAAGTAGCTACACGTACATTAAGTCCATGATGAATAGCTACATGTACATTAAGTCCACGGTGAAGTAGTTACAAGTACATCAAGTCCATAGTGAAGTAGCTACAGGTACATCAAGTTCATGATGAAGTAGCTACAAGTACATCAAGTACATGGTCAAGTAGCTACAGGTACATCAAGTCTATGATGAAGGAGCTACAGGTACATCAAGTCCATGATAAAGTAGTTACAGGTACATCAAGTCCATTATGAAGTAGCTAGAGATACATCAAGTCCATGGTGAAGTAGTTACAAGTACATCAAGTCCATGGTGAAGTAGCTACAAGTACATCAAGTTCATTGCGAAGTAGCTACAAGTACATCAAGTTCATTGGTGAAGTAGCTACAAGTACATCATGTCCATGGTGAAGTAGTTACAAGTCCATCAAGTCCATGGTGAAGTAGCTACAGGTACATCAAGTTCATGATGAAGTAGCTACAGGTACATCAAGTCCATGATGATGTAGCTACAGATACATCAAGTCCATGGTGAAGTAGCTACAGATACATTAAGTTCATGATAAAGTAGCTACAAGTACATCAAGTTCATTGCGAAGTAGCTACAAGTACATCAAGTCCACGGTAAAGTAGTTACAGGTGCATCAATTAAATGGTGAAGAAGCTACAGGTACATCAAGTTTATGTTGAAGTAGCTACAAGTGCATCATCTCCATGGTGAAGTAGTTACAAGTACATGAAGTCCATGGTGAAGTAGCTACAAGTACATCAAGTTCATGATGATGTAGCTACACGTACATCAAATCCATGGTGAAGTAGCTACAGGTATATCATGTCCATGGTGGAGTAGCTACAGGTACATCAAGTCCATGGTGAAGTAGCTACAGGTACATCAAGTCCATGATGAAGTAGCTACAGATACATCATGTCCATGGTGAAGTAACTACAGGTACATCAAGTCCATGATGAAGTAGCTACAGATGTACCTGTAGCTACTTTACCATCGACTTGATGTACTTGTAATTACTTCACCATGGACTTGGTGTACTTGTAACTACTTCACCATAGACTTGATGTACCTGTAGCTACCTCATTATGAACTTGATGTACTTCTAACTACTTCACCGTGGACTTGATGTACTTGTAACTACTTCACCACAGACTTGATGTACCTGTAGCTACTTCACCATGGACATGATGTACTTGTAGCAATTTCACCATGAACTTGATGTACCTGTAGCTTCTTCACCATTTACTTGATGTACCTGTAGCTACTTCACCATGGACTTGATGTACTTGTAGCTACTTCGCAATGAACTTGATGTACCTGTAGCTACTACCATGGACTTGATAAATTGTGTAGCTACTTCACCATGGACTTGATGTACTTGTAGCTACTTCGCAATGAACTTGATGTACCTGTAGCTACTTCACCATGGACTTGATGTACCTGTAGCTACTTCATGATGAAGTAGTTACAAGTACATCAAGTTTATGGTGAAATAGCTACAGGTACATGAATTTCATGGTGAAGGAGTTACAAGTACTTCAAGTCCATGGTGAAATAGCTACAGGCACATCAAGTTTATTGTGAAGTACATACGGGTACATCAAGTCCATGGTGAAGTACCTACAGATACATGAAGTCTATGATAAAGTAACTACAGGTGCATCACGTTCATGGTGGAGTAGCTACAGGTACATCAAGTTCATGATAAAGTAGCTACAAGTACATCATGTCCATGGTGAAGTCGCTACAGATACATCAACTCCATGGTACAGTAGCTACAGGTACATCAAGTTAATGGTGAACTAGAAACAGGTACATCAAGTCCATGGTGAAGTACTTACAAGTACATCAAGTACATGGTGAAGTAGCTACACGTACATTAAGTCCATGATGAATAGCTACATGTACATTATGTCCACGGTGAAGTAGTTACAAGTACATGAAGTCCATAGTGAAGTAGCTACAGGTACATCAAGTCTATGATGAAGGAGCTACAGGTACATCAAGTCCATGATAAAGTAGCTACAGGTACATCATGTCCATGATTTAGTAGCTACAACTACATGAAGTTCATGGTGAAGTAGCTAAAGTACATCAAGACCATGGTGAAGTAGCTACAAGTACATCAAGTTTATGTTGAAGTAGGTACAAGTAAATGATTTCCATGGTGAAGTAACTACAAGAACATCAAGTTCATGGTAAAGTAGCTATAAGTACATCAAGTCCATGGTAAAGTAGCTACAGGTACATCAAGTCTATGATGAAGGAGCTACAGGTACATCAAGTCCATGATAAAGTAGCTACAGGTACATCATGTCCATGATTAAGTAGCTACAACTACATGAAGTTCATGGTGAAGTAGCTAAAGTACATCAAGACCATGGTGAAGTAGCTACAAGTACATCAAGTTTATGTTGAAGTAGGTACAAGTAAATGATTTCCATGGTGAAGTAACTACAAGAACATCAAGTTCATGGTGAAGTAGCTATAAGTACATCAAGTCCATGGTAAAGTAGCTACAAGTACATCAAGTTCATGGTGAAGTAGCTACAGATACATCACGTCTTTGGTGAAGTGGCTACAGATACATCAAGTTCATAATGAAGTAGCTATAGGTACATCACTTCCATGGTGAAGGAGCTACAGGTACATCAAGTCCATGGCGAAGTAGCTAGAGGTACATGAAGTCCATGGTGAGGTAGATACAAATACATTAAGTCCATGGTGAAGTAGCTACAGGTACATTAAGTTCATGATGAAGTAGCTACAAGTACATCAAGTTCATTGCGAAGTAGCTACAAGTACATCATGTCCATGGTAAAGTAGCTACAGGTACACCAAGTCCATGATGAAGTAGCTACAGGTACATCATGTCCATGGTGAAGTAGTTACAAGTTCATCAAGACCACGGTGAAGTAGTTACAAGTACATCATGTCCATGGTGAAGTAGCTACAGGTACATCAAGTCTATGGTGCAGTAGTTACTAGTACATTAAGTCCATGGTGTAGTAGTTACAAGTACATGAAGTCCATGGTGAAGTAGTTACAAGTACATCATGTCCATCGTGAAGTAGCTACAGGAACATCAAGTCTGTGGTGAAGTAGTTACAAGTACATCAATTCCACGGTGAAGTAGTTAGAAGTACATCAAGTCCATGGTGAAGTAGCTACAGGTCATCAAGTCCATGATGAAGTAACTACAGGTACATCAAGTCCATGATGAGGTAGATACAAGTACATCAAGTCCATGGTGAAGTAGCTACGGGTACATTACGTTCATGATGATGTAGCTACAAGTATATCAAGTTCATTGCGAAGTAGCTACAAGTACATCGAGTCCATGGTGAAGTAGCTACAGGTACATCAAGTAAATGGTGAAGTAGTTACAAGTACATCAAATCCATGATAAAGTAGTTACAAGTACATCAAGTCCATGGTGAAGTAGCTAAAAGTACATCAAGTTCATTGCGAAGTAGCTACAAGTACATCAAGTTCATTGCGACGTAGCTACAAGTACATCAAGTCCACGGTGAAGTAGTTACAGGTGCATCAAGTAAATGGTGAAGAAGCTACAGGTTCATCAAGTTCATGTTGAAGTAGCTACAAGTGCATCATGTCCATGGTGAAGTAGTTACAAGTCCATGAAGTCCATGGTGAAGTAGCTACAGGTACATCAAGTTCATGATGATGTAGCTACACGTACATCAAATCCATGGTGAAGTAGCTACTGGTATATCATGTCCATGGTGGAGTAGCTACAGGTACATCAAGTCCATGGTAAAGTAGCTACAGGTACATCAAGTCCATGATGAAGTAGCTACAGATACATCAAGTCCATGGTGAAATAGCTACAGGTACATGAATTTCATGGTGAACGAGTTACAAGTACTTCAAGTTCATGGTGAAATAGCTACAGGCACATCAAGTTTATTGTGAAGTAGATACGGGTACATCAAGTCCATGGTGAAGTAGTTACAAGTACATCAAGTCCATGGTGAAGTACCTACAGATACATGAAGTCTATGGTAAAGTAACTACAGGTTCATCAAGTTCATGTTGAAGTAGCTACAAGTGCATCATGTCCATGGTGAAGTAGTTACAAGTCCATGAAGTCCATGGTGAAGTCGCTACAGATACATCAAGTCCATGGTACAGTAGCTACAGGTACATCAAGTTCATGGTGAACTAGAAACAGGTACATCAAGTCCATGGTGAAGTACTTACAAGTACATCAAGTACATGGTGAAGTAGCTACACGTACATTAAGTCCATGATGAATAGCTACATGTACATGAAGTCCATGGTGAAGTACTTACAAGTACATCAAGTACATGGTGAAGTAGCTACAGATACATCAAGTCTTTGGTGAAGTGGCTACAGGTACATCAAGTTCATAATGAAGTAGCTACAGGTACATCAAGTCCATGGTGAAGTAGCTAGAGGTACATGAAGTCCATGGTAAAGTAGCTACAGGTACATTAAGTTCATAATGAAGTAGCTACAAGTACATCAAGTTCATTGCGAAGTAGCTACAAGTACATCATGTCCATGGTGAAGTAGCTACAGGTACATCAAGTCTATGGTGAAGTAGCTACAGGTACATCAAGTCTATGGTGCAGTAGTTACTAGTACATCAAGTCCATGGTGTAGTAGTTACAAGTACATCAAGTCCATGGTGAAGTAGTTACAAGTACATCAAGTCCATGGTGAAGTAGCTACAGTTACATCAAGTCTATGGTGCAGTAGTTACCAGTACATCAAGTCGATTGTGTAGTAGTTACAAGTACATGAAGTCCATGGTAAAGTAGCTACAGGTACATCAAGTTCATGATGATGTAGCTATAGGTACATCACTTCCATGGTGATGGAGCTACAGGTACATCAAGTCCATGGTGAAGTAGCTAGAGGTACATGAAGTCCATGGTGAGGTAGATACAAGTACATTAAGTCCATGGTGAAGTAGCTACAGGTACATCAAGTCCATGATGAAGTAGCTACAGATACATCAAGTCCATGGTGAAATAGCTACAGGTACATGAATTTCATGGTGAACGAGTTACAAGTACTTCAAGTTCATGGTGAAATAGCTACAGGCACATCAAGTTTATTGTGAAGTAGATACGGGTACATCAAGTCCATGGTGAAGTAGTTACAAGTACATCAAGTCCATGGTGAAGTACCTACAGATACATGAAGTCTATGGTAAAGTAACTACAGGTTCATCAAGTTCATGTTGAAGTAGCTACAAGTGCATCATGTCCATGGTGAAGTAGTTACAAGTCCATGAAGTCCATGGTGAAGTCGCTACAGATACATCAAGTCCATGGTACAGTAGCTACAGGTACATCAAGTTCATGGTGAACTAGAAACAGGTACATCAAGTCCATGGTGAAGTACTTACAAGTACATCAAGTACATGGTGAAGTAGCTACACGTACATTAAGTCCATGATGAATAGCTACATGTACATGAAGTCCATGGTGAAGTACTTACAAGTACATCAAGTACATGGTGAAGTAGCTACAGATACATCAAGTCTTTGGTGAAGTGGCTACAGGTACATCAAGTTCATAATGAAGTAGCTACAGGTACATCAAGTCCATGGTGAAGTAGCTACAGGTACATTAAGTTCATAATGAAGTAGCTACAAGTACATCAAGTTCATTGCGAAGTAGCTACAAGTACATCAAGTACATGGTGAAGTAGCTACAGATACATCAAGTCTATGGTGAAGTAGCTACAGGTACATCAAGTCTATGGTGCAGTAGTTACTAGTACATCAAGTCCATGGTGTAGTAGTTACAAGTACATCAAGTCCATGGTGAAGTAGTTACAAGTACATCAAGTCCATGGTGAAGTAGCTACAGTTACATCAAGTCTATGGTGCAGTAGTTACCAGTACATCAAGTCGATTGTGTAGTAGTTACAAGTACATGAAGTCCATGGTAAAGTAGCTACAGGTACATCAAGTTCATGATGATGTAGCTATAGGTACATCACTTCCATGGTGATGGAGCTACAGGTACATCAAGTCCATGGTGAAGTAGCTAGAGGTACATGAAGTCCATGGTGAGGTAGATACAAGTACATTAAGTCCATGGTGAAGTAGCTACAGGTACATTAAGTTCATAATGAAGTAGCTACAAGTACATCAAGTTCATTGCAAAGTAGCTACAAGTACATCAAGTCCATGGTAAAGTAGCTACAGGTACACCATTCCATGATGAAGTAGCTACAGGTACATCATGTCCATGGTGAAGTAGTTACAAGTACATCAAGTCCACGGTGAAGTAGTTACAAGTACGTCATGTCCATGGTGAAGTAGCTACAGGTACATCAAGTCTATGGTGCAGTAGTTACTAGTACATCAAGTCCAAGGTGTAGTAGTTACAAGTACATGAAGTCCATGGTGAAGTAGTTACAAGTACATCAAGTCCTTGGTGAAGTAGCTACAGGTACATCAAGTCTATGGTGCAGTAGTTACTAGTACATCAAGTCGATGGTGTAGTAGTTACAAGTACATGAAGTCCATGGTAAAGTAGCTACAGGTACATCAAGTTCATGATGATGTAGCTACAAGTACATCAAATCCATGGTGAAGTAGCTACAGGTACATCATGTCCATGATGAAGTAGCTACAGATACATCATGTCCATGGTGAAGTAGTTACAAGTACATCAAGTTCATGATGAAGTAGCTACAGGTAGATCATGTCCATGGTGAAGTAGCTACAGGTACATCATGTCATGAGTATCAGGTCCTAAAGCACATTAATGAAGGTTAGGTAAGATTTTTCCTTTTCATTTCGAATGGGGCTTGACATGGCCAGATGGTTAGGTCGCTCGACCCGTAATATGAGGGTCGAGAGTTCGAATCTTCGTCACACCAAACATTCTCGTTTTTTCAGTCGTGAGGGCGTTATAATGTGACGATCAATTTCACTCTTTCTTGGTAAAAGAGTAGCCTAAGAGGTGGCGGTGAGTGATGATGACTAGCTACCTTCCCTCTAGTTTTACACTGTTAACGTAGAGACGTCTAGCGCTGATAACCCTCGTGTAGCTTTGCGCAAAAATTCAAACTAAACAAACAATTTTTTGAGTGCTTTAGCTGTGAATGTTATTTGAGAAAAAGTAGCAGTGATCTCTGTACTTTCTAGGTTCAAACCTGACTCTTTCCTACCTTTAATATATTGTCTCAACTCTTCTAACAAACAGTAGAAACTTTGTATGGAGCCATGTTTTATTTCAAAAGACGCGTAACACTGCAATGTTTTGCTTTTGTTTCTTCACAACAAATTTACTACAAATATTACATAATATGTTTGGGTTAATTATACAAATTCTTGTAGCCATAGCGACGAATAAATAATATTGAAAAGAAAAAAACATAATGTTAAAGTGCATGCACAAACACTTATTATACAGAAGTAACACGTCATGCAGCCTGTTAACCATTTATATATTCGCGGTGCGTTTCTCATGGGTTCTAGAACCATCCACAAATAAAAATAAGTTACCTATGTATAAGTACATACTTTGTTTTGTGAAAACTCTATACCTGACGGAGAAAAATTCATATAATTTTCAGAAACAACTCAAGGGAATTACTATATAACATGTAAACCATCGTAGGAGCAACAGTCACAGAAACAGTGAACTTCACAGAGAAATCGAGTGGTTTTCTTTTTTCTTTTTGGAACAAAGTACTGTGACAATAAGAAACAAATATTGGTACTTAACATAAGAGTCTTACGTCAAGAACTTGGCAACTTTAATGACAAATACTTGAGAGTTTATAATAAAGCGTTCAAGAAATTTGTTACCGGTTTCAACCTTAGGCATAAATAAAATTTGAAAGCCCCGTATACAGAATAAAACTATAATTACCATTGACCCATTAAGTAACCCCCCAGTGGCACAGCGGTATGTCATTAGCCTTACATCGCTAAAAACCGTATTTCGATACCCGTGATGGGTAGATCGCACATAACCCAGTATGTAGCTTTGTGTTTAATTACAAACACAAAATAGTGGTTAACTGAAATTAGTAAAAAAAGAAAGTTCACCAGTTGGCCGCTAGGAGAGAAAGGTGCTCCAAGTGCCCCCTGTTCAGAAAACTTCATCCTACTATTTCAAAATGAAACATCATTCAAAGGCGTCGGAATTAGGGTGCTATATCACCGTATATATATATATATATTTGACATATATAAAAACAGTATATTTATTTCCTTAAGATCATGCAGCCACTAGTTTGGAATTAAGTTAATTCAACCTATCATCTCGTCTCATAGTGAGAGCTTTAGAAATACCAACAAGCACTTCGTGTAATTAAAACTACGCAAGAAAAATCAATGGTGGCCTCCTAACAATTTCGTTTTAAAAGTTGGGCAGGAATTTTACAACGACCTGGTGAGAACATGAATATTACAGTGCTAGCAACGACAGATAATATCTTATCTATAATTTAATATAAGTAAACACTAATAACATACGGACACAACTAGGCCACTAGTAAGTTGTAGACAATAAAAACCAATGGCAACAGATGGACATTACGAGGCTATAAGAAACTTGTGTAGTGGAAAGTCAGTAACAAGAGAAGGACATTAGTACATAATAACTAATTTCTATACAATAAAGTCACTAATATCAAATGGACCCTAATATACCACGAGTAACTTCTACAGCAAAAAGTCACTAATACCACAGGGAAACACGTATACCATGAGTAATATGAATAGAAGTCACTAATACCAGAGGGACACCAGTATTCCCTGAGTAACTTGTATAAAAGGAACTCACTAATACCAAAGGGACACCAGTATACCCTGAGTAACTTGTATAGAAAAAGCAGAGAGACACAAGTATACCATGAGTAACTTGTATAAAAGGAAGTCACTAACACCAGAGGTACACTAGTATACCATGAGTAACTTGTACCAAAGAATGTCACTAACACCAGAGGTACACTAGTATACCATGAGTAACTTATACCAAAGAATGTCACTAACACCATAGGTACATTAGTATACCATGAGTAACTTGTATAAAAGGAAGTCACTAATAGCAGAGAGACACTAGTATACCATGAGTAACATGTATAGAAGTAAGTCACTAATAGCAGAGAGACACAAGTATACCATGAGTAACTTGTATAGAAGGAAGTCACTAATAGCAGAGAGACACTAGTATACCATGAGTAACTTGTATAGAAGGAAGTCACTAATAGCAAAGAGACATAAGTATACCATGAGTAACTTGTATAGAAGGAAGTCACTAATAGCAGAGAGACACCAGTATACCATGAGTAACTTGTATAGAAGGAAGTCTCTAATAGCAGAGTAACACTAGTATACCATTAGTAACATGTATTGTATAGAAGGAAGGAGAGTCACTTGTATAGAAGGAAGTCTCTAATAGCAGAGTAACACTAGTAGCAGAGAGACACAAGTATACCATGAGTAACTTGTATAGAAGGAAGTCACTAATAGCAAAGAGACACAAGTATACCATGAGTAACTTGTATAGAAGGAAGTCACTAGCAGAGTCACAAGTATACCATGAGTAACTTGTATAGAAGGAAGTCACTAATAGCAGAGAGACACAAGTATACCATGAGTAACTTGTATAGAAGAAAGTCACTAATAGCAGAGTGACACAAGTATACCATGAGTAACTTGTATAGAAGGAAGTCACTAATAGCAGAGAGACACTAGTATACCATGAGTAACTTGTATAGAAGGAAGTCACTAATAGCTGAGAGACACTAGTATACCATGAGTAATTTCTATAGAAGAAAGTCACTAAAAGCAGAGAGACACTAGTATACCATGAGTAACTTGTGTAGAATAAAAGCCAGTAATAAGAGACAGCGACTACTAGACCGTGGGTAACTTGTATCGAATAAGTCACTAATAACAAAGGGATACTAGTATACCATGAGAAAGTCACTAATACCAAAGGGACACCAGTATACCCTGAGTAACTTGTATAGAAGAAGCAGAGAGACACAAGTATACCATGAGTAACTTGTATAAAAGGAAGTCACTAACACCAGAGGTACACTAGTATACCATGAGTAACTTGTACCAAAGAATGTCACTAACACCAGAGGTACACTAGTATACCATGAGTAACTTATACCAAAGAATGTCACTAACACCATAGGTACATTAGTATACCATGAGTAACTTGTATAAAAGGAAGTCACTAATAGCAGAGAGACACTAGTATACCATGAGTAACATGTATAGAAGTAAGTCACTAATAGCAGAGAGACACAAGTATACCAGGAGTAACTTGTATAGAAGGAAGTCACTAATAGCAGAGAGACACTAGTATACCATGAGTAACTTGTATAGAAGGAAGTCACTAATAGCAGAGAGACACAAGTATACCATGAGTAACTTGTATAGAAGGAAGTCACTAATAGCAGAGAGACACTAGTATACCATGAGTAACTTGTATAGAAGGAAGTCACTAATAGCAAAGAGACACAAGTATACCATGAGTAACTTGTATAGAAGGAAGTCACTAATAGCAGAGAGACACTAGTATACCATGAGTAACTTGTATAGAAGGAAGTCACTAATAGCAAAGAGACACAAGTATACCATGAGTAACTTGTATAAAAGGAAGTCACTAACACCAGAGGTACACTAGTATACCATGAGTAACTTGTACCAAAGAATGTCACTAACACCAGAGGTACACTAGTATACCATGAGTAACTTGTACCAAAGAATGTCACTAACACCAGAGGTACACTAGTATACCATGAGTAACTTGTATTAAAGGAAGTCACTAATAGCAGAGAGACACTAGTATACCATTAGTAACATGTATAGAAGG
The DNA here is from genome assembly GCF_004210375.1 of Tachypleus tridentatus. Lineage (NCBI taxonomy): Eukaryota > Metazoa > Arthropoda > Merostomata > Xiphosura > Limulidae > Tachypleus > Tachypleus tridentatus. The sequence goes on along the minus strand of NC_134833.1, from coordinate 5,986,701 downwards.
AAGTCACTAATAGCAGAGGTACACTAGTATACCATGAGTAACTTGTATAAAAGGAAGTCACTAATAGCAGAGAGACACTAGTATACCATGAGTAACATGTATAGAAGTAAGTCACTAATAGCAGAGAGACACAAGTATACCATGAGTAACTTGTATAGAAGGAAGTCACTAATAGCAGAGAGACACTAGTATACCATGAGTAACTTGTATAGAAGGAAGTCACTAATAGCAAAGAGGCATAAGTATACCATGAGTAACTTGTATAGAAGGAAGTCACTAATAGCAGAGAGACACCAGTATACCATGAGTAACTTGTATAGAAGGAAGTCTCTAATAGCAGAGTAACACTACTATACCATTAGTAACATGTATAGAAGGAAGTCACTAATAGCAGAGAGACACAAGTATACCATGAGTAACTTGTATAGAAGGAAGTCACTAATAGCAAAGAGACACAAGTATACCATGAGTAACTTGTATAGAAGGAAGTCACTAATAGCAGAGTGACACAAGTATACCATGAGTAACTTGTATAGAAGGAAGTCACTAATAGCAGAGAGACACAAGTATACCATGAGTAACTTGTATAGAAGAAAGTCACTAATAGCAGAGTGACACTAGTATACCATGAGTAACTTGTATAGAAGGAAGTCACTAATAGCTGAGAGACACTAGTATACCATGAGTATTTTCTATAGAAGAAAGTCACTAAAAGCAGAGAGACACTAGTATACCATGAGTAACTTGTGTAGAATAAAAGCCAGTAATAAGAGACAGCGACTACTAGACCGTGGGTAACTTGTATCGAATAAGTCACTAATAACAAAGGGATACTAGTATACCATGAGAAAGTCACTAATACCAAAGGGACACCAGTATACCCTGAGTAACTTGTATAGAAGAAGCAGAGAGACACAAGTATACCATGAGTAACTTGTATAAAAGGAAGTCACTAACACCAGAGGTACACTAGTATACCATGAGTAACTTGTACCAAAGAATGTCACTAACACCAGAGGTACACTAGTATACCATGAGTAACTTGTACCAAAGAATGTCACTAACACCAGAGGTACACTAGTATACCATGAGTAACTTATACCAAAGAATGTCACTAACACCATAGGTACATTAGTATACCATGAGTAACTTGTATAAAAGGAAGTCACTAATAGCAGAGAGACACTAGTATACCATGAGTAACATGTATAGAAGTAAGTCACTAATAGCAGAGAGACACAAGTATACCAGGAGTAACTTGTATAGAAGGAAGTCACTAATAGCAGAGAGACACTAGTATACCATGAGTAACTTGTATAGAAGGAAGTCACTAATAGCAGAGAGACACAAGTATACCATGAGTAACTTGTATAGAAGGAAGTCACTAATAGCAGAGAGACACCAGTATACCATGAGTAATTTCTATAGAAGAAAGTCACTAAAAGCAGAGAGACACTAGTATACCATGAGTAACTTGTGTAGAATAAAAGCCAGTAATAAGAGACAGCGACTACTAGACCGTGGGTAACTTGTATCGAATAAGTCACTAATAACAAAGGGATACTAGTATACCATGAGAAAGTCACTAATACCAAAGGGACACCAGTATACCCTGAGTAACTTGTATAGAAGAAGCAGAGAGACACAAGTATACCATGAGTAACTTGTATAAAAGGAAGTCACTAACACCAGAAGTACACTAGTATACCATGAGTAACTTGTACCAAAGAATGTCACTAACACCAGAGGTACACTAGTATACCATGAGTAACTTATACCAAAGAATGTCACTAACACCAGAGGTACATTAGTATACCATGAGTAACTTGTATAAAAGGAAGTCACTAATAGCAGAGAGACACTAGTATACCATGAGTAACATGTATAGAAGTAAGTCACTAATAGCAGAGAGACACAAGTATACCAGGAGTAACTTGTATAGAAGGAAGTCACTAATAGCAGAGAGACACTAGTATACCATGAGTAACTTGTATAGAAGGAAGTCACTAATAGCAGAGAGACACAAGTATACCATGAGTAACTTGTATAGAAGGAAGTCACTAATAGCAGAGAGACACTAGTATACCATGAGTAACTTGTATAGAAGGAAGTCACTAATAGCAAAGAGACACAAGTATACCATGAGTAACTTGTATAGAAGGAAGTCACTAATAGCAGAGAGACACTAGTATACCATGAGTAACTTGTATAGAAGGAAGTCACTAATAGCAAAGAGACACAAGTATACCATGAGTAACTTGTATAAAAGGAAGTCACTAACACCAGAGGTACACTAGTATACCATGAGTAACTTGTACCAAAGAATGTCACTAACACCAGAGGTACACTAGTATATCATGAGTAACTTGTATAAAAGGAAGTCACTAATAGCAGAGAGACACTAGTATACCATTAGTAACATGTATAGAAGGAAGTCACTAATAGCAGAGGTACACTAGTATACCATGAGTAACTTGTATAAAAGGAAGTCACTAATAGCAGAGAGACACTAGTATACCATGAGTAACATGTATAGAAGTAAGTCACTAATAGCAGAGAGACACAAGTATACCATGAGTAACTTGTATAGAAGGAAGTCACTAATAGCAGAGAGACACTAGTATACCATGAGTAACTTGTATAGAAGGAAGTCACTAATAGCAAAGAGACACAAGTATACCATGAGTAACTTGTATAGAAGGAAGTCACTAATAGCAGAGAGACACCAGTATACCATGAGTAACTTGTATAGAAGGAAGTCTCTAATAGCAGAGTAACACTAGTATACCATTAGTAACATGTATAGAAGGAAGTCACTAATAGCAGAGAGACACAAGTATACCATGAGTAACTTGTATAGAAGGAAGTCACTAATAGCAAAGAGACACAAGTATACCATGAGTAACTTGTATAGAAGGAAGTCACTAATAGCAGAGTGACACAAGTATACCATGAGTAACTTGTATAGAAGGAAGTCACTAATAGCAGAGAGACACAAGTATACCATGAGTAACTTGTATAGAAGAAAGTCACTAATAGCAGAGTGACACAAGTATACCATGAGTAACTTGTATAGAAGGAAGTCACTAATAGCAGAGAGACACTAGTATACCATGAGTAACTTGTATAGAAGGAAGTCACTAATAGCTGAGAGACACTAGTATACCATGAGTAATTTCTATAGAAGAAAGTCACTAAAAGCAGAGAGACACTAGTATACCATGAGTAACTTGTGTAGAATAAAAGCCAGTAATAAGAGACAGCGACTACTAGACCGTGGGTAACTTGTATCGAATAAGTCACTAATAACAAAGGGATACTAGTATACCATGAGAAAGTCACTAATACCAAAGGGACACCAGTATACCCTGAGTAACTTGTATAGAAGAAGCAGAGAGACACAAGTATACCATGAGTAACTTGTATAAAAGGAAGTCACTAACACCAGAGGTACACTAGTATACCATGAGTAACTTGTACCAAAGAATGTCACTAACACCAGAGGTACACTAGTATACCATGAGTAACTTGTACCAAAGAATGTCACTAACACCAGAGGTACACTAGTATACCATGAGTAACTTGTACCAAAGAATGTCACTAACACCATAGGTACATTAGTATACCATGAGTAACTTGTATAAAAGGAAGTCACTAATAGCAGAGAGACACTAGTATACCATGAGTAACATGTATAGAAGTAAGTCACTAATAGCAGAGAGACACAAGTATACCAGGAGTAACTTGTATAGAAGGAAGTCACTAATAGCAGAGAGACACTAGTATACCATGAGTAACTTGTATAGAAGGAAGTCACTAATAGCAGAGAGACACCAGTATACCATGAGTAACTTGTATAGAAGGAAGTCACTAATAGCAAAGAGACACAAGTATACCATGAGTAACTTGTATAGAAGGAAGTCACTAATAGCAGAGAGACACAAGTATACCATGAGTAACTTGTATAGAAGGAAGTCACTAATAGCAAAGAGACACAAGTATACCATGAGTAACTTGTATAGAAGGAAGTCACTAATAGCAGAGTGACACAAGTATACCATGAGTAACTTGTATAGAAGGAAGTCACTAATAGCAAAGAGACACAAGTATACCATGAGTAACTTGTATAGAAGGAAGTCACTAATAGCAGAGAGACACAAGTATACCATGAGTAACTTGTATAGAAGGAAGTCACTAATAGCAGAGAGACACCAGTATACCATGAGTAACTTGTATAGAAGGAAGTCACTAATAGCAGAGAGACACAAGTATACCATGAGTAACTTGTATAGAAGAAAGTCACTAATAGCAGAGTGACACAAGTATACCATGAGTAACTTGTATAGAAGGAAGTCACTAATAGCAGAGAGACACAAGTATACCATGAGTAACTTGTACCAAAGAATGTCACTAACACCAGAGGTACACTAGTATACCATGAGTAACTTGTATAAAAGGAAGTCACTAATAGCAGAGAGACACTAGTATACCATGAGTAACTTGTATAGAAGGAAGTCACTAATAGCAGAGAGACACTAGTATACCATGAGTAACTTGTATAGAAGGAAGTCACTAATAGCAGAGAGACACTAGTATACCATGAGTAACTTGTATAGAAGGAAGTCACTAATAGCAGGGAGACACTAGTATACCATGAGTAACTTGTGTAGAATAAAAGCCAGTAATAAGAGACAGCGACGACTAGACCGTGGGTAACTTGTATCGAATAAGTCACTAATAACAAAGGGATACTAGTATACCATGATAAAGTCACTAATAGCAGAGAGACACCAGTATACCATGAGTAACTTGTATAGAATAAAGTCATAATAACAGAGGGACACTAGTACACAGTAAGTAACTTGTATAGAATAAAGTATCTGATAACAGAGGGACACTATTACACAATAAGTAACTTGTATACTAGAAAGTCATAATAAAACAGGTACACATTGTGTAGCTTCGCGTTTCCCAACAAACAAACAAAAACTCACACACAATCAGTTTTAGTAAATTTTTTCATAGAACAATGAGAATTTTTTTCGTATCTAATCTCAGGAACCAATTAGGAGCTAGACAAGTGTGAATGCCTTCATATTTTATAATAACTAGAATCACAGAAACTGACGAACGAAAGTATAGTTGCACAAGGACATTGTACCACTGGAGACAAAGTTTTCAATAAGAAATACGTGTCTAAAAAATAGTAAAAAGAGAAACAGGAAAAGTGGGCTGTTTCAGACATTTCTAATGCTTTGTCTTCCTCTCTAGATGACAAGACATCTTTAATGAAATCATTGGCACTAGATCCGCCTGGTTGGACATCAACAGTTCCATCTAGCGGGCCACTGAGCAGCGAGGGTCACTGAGTCATACCTCGCCTTCAAACTATACAAGGGTTCAGTCTATAGATAGCAGGAAGCGAATATTGAGTGTTAATTAGTGGAATTTGTTACAAAATCACCATGAAGGTCAGTATTGCTTTCACTTTGTATATAAAACCTCGGGTCTGTCTTCGAGGTGAGAAAATCTTCAACTGTTTTTACCTGATATTTATAATTCTCTGCAGAAAATGAGCATGAATTTGACGGTATGTTGAATACGTTTTCTAGCTTTTTCTAACTTTTTAAAAGTTTAATGTTATTTCATAGCGTTAATTCTATTACTCACATAATTATGTATATGTATATACATATATATAACAAACCTCAAGGAGAAAGCAGACGAACGGGAGTTGAACTGGGTTTGAAATACATTCGTCAAAGATGAAACGAGTCAAGTATATCTACAACCAGCTATCTTCAGTTCCTTATAAACACATAGGAAACTCATCTCTGCAACCAGCCTACTGTCACAACCAGCTAGGTTCAGTTCCTTATAGCTGTATTCTATAAATCTTTAAAACAAAATGTACACAACCATCAGGTAGAGCATGTCTTACAAACTTAATACTATGTATCAACTCACGTGTATTTTTTATATTTTTTGATCAGGTTATGGTTGTGGCTCTGTGTTTAACACTAGCCGGTGCCAGCTATTACCACGACTACTGGAGCTATCCTAGTCGAGATTATCATGGTTACATTCCTCGTTACTTAAGCCGATATTATAAGCCCAGATACTACAAAGACTGTGTGTGCTATAACCCTTATACCCACAGATACGAAGATATATACAAGTACCACCGATAGAAAGGCCTTGATTTCGGACATCTTGTCTAGTTCTTCGGGATTTTGGACGTAAGTTTCTGTCAAACAGGAGTGTAGGCGTTATAATGTTGTGAGTAATATCACTTTTTGTTGGTAAGGAGTAGCATAATAACTGGGGTTGAGTAACAACTGCCTTCTCTCTAGTCCATCAACTCGTAATTAAAGATAAGTGCAAACAGTTCTCGAGTAACAAAACTCACAAACAAATTGTCTCAAGTGAACATTATCTAACATAAATTACTTGTAACATACACTAACACCTGAGATTAGATGAACGGACGCTAAGTAGAATACTTGTAACATAAACCTTCACCTATGATTGAACTTATGGACGATATCTAAGTAGATTATTTGAAACATAAGCGTTATCATGTTACCAGATTTAGGGTGTGAGTAAACTTTAACACCAATATAATTCTAGGAAATTTCCGTCTTTTAATAATAACTTCTTTAAGAAAAATTTCGAAACTATCCGTTTAGAATTGAACAAAACATTGCGGTATGTTTAGGAAATAAAGTTTGTCTTACACAAACACACTTCTGCACAACATCATTACTTTCAAGAAAAACACTAACCCTACATCACCAATAAAAATCTCTGTATTTTAACAGTTTCGTTTCTTCTTTTCAGACTCTTTTTACCAGTGTATTTTGGATTGTAGAAACGTTCTGGATAAATCAGGATAGATCGGTTTACGAGACGTCTTCAGCAATTTATACTTCATTGTATTAGTGTCTTAAGTTTTTGTGTTCACGTGTACGGTGTATTTTTCCAATAAACATTGGGCGTGTTGAACATTGAAGTAACGAGTGATTATTTCATAAATAAACTTTTACAATAAAAACAAGACTTTAAGAAGACCAGTCAGTAAACTAGGCCTAACTTTTACTTTTCTTCACACACACACAAAACGTCTCGACGATAACTCTTAAAGTATCTAACGCTAAAAATTGCATTATACCCCTGGTGGGCAAATTGCAGATTCCCAATATTCAAGCTTAACTTCGCACAAAACAAACAAAAATCTGTTCACGCTGATACACTGAAAAACTACGAATTTATGCCGCCAGGTGCTACAAATCAAAACTATAAGTAAAGGGTTAGTTGGTTGGCGTTTTATGGTACAAATCAACTAAGCTATTTGCGGCGAACAACAGGTAAAAAAAAATTAAAGTAAAATTATTAAAATTCGTATAAAGAAATCAAGCTGAAACAAAGTTTAATTTTTTGAATTAAAAACATAAATAGTGTTAAATCCAATTTTTATATCAAATTTACAGCAGTAACAGAGGAAGTAAATTAATACAAATTTTAAAAGATTTTCTGTAGCATTATTTTAGGCTTGGCATAGCCAGGTGGGTTAAGAAGTTCGACTCATAATCTGAGGGTTGCGAGTTCAAATCCCGGTCACACCAAACATGCTCGCCCTTTCAGCCGTGGGGTCTAAAATCCCACTATTCGTTGGTAAAAGAGTAGCCCAAGAGTTGGCGGTGGATGATGATGACTAGCTGCCTTCCTTCTAGTCTTACATTGCGAAATTATGGACAGCTAGCGCAGATAGCCCTCGTGTAGCTTTGCACGAAAATTCAAAAACAAACAAACAAGCATTATTTTAACTATCATAACTCGCCAGGATGACTAACGGGAAAGTTTAAATATCAATGCTAGTCACCTGAAGTTGGCCTGGTTTCGAGTTATGTGACGTCGCTGCCATTTTCTAAATTCGTATCGAATTAATTTTATTTTAATTCGTAAAAAGAAATCATGTTAAAAAAGAAATTCTAATTTATAAATTAAAAACTTAAATAGCATTTAAAAGGCCATTTGTAAGGTTGACAGTATCACCATCGCAAATAACACTGTCCAACGTTAGGGATAAACCTTGGGACAAAACAAACATGTCTAAAATGGTGTGGTCGTTACGACTCTCAACGACGGCATGACAGTAAAAAGGTTGGTTATTGGGACCTGAGTGTCACACAGACCACACATTAGTGCATCAGTCCCAGATAAGGGAAAACGATGAATAAAAACTGTGACCAATGCATAATCTAGTTAAAACAACTTCCTCTTTCGGATCCTTATGGAAACAAGACGACCAAAGTCCAATAGAGGGTTTTGTCTGGAAAAGCTTGTTTTCACGTTGTTCACTACACGTCCACTGCCAAATGGCACGGAGCCGAGCCTTGAACACGGGACCTTAGTCCATATATGGAACAGGCACAGCAGTGATAGCGCCAGAGCAGACACTTTTATTTGCAGTGTTGGCAAGCTCGTTCCCTCGAATACCAACGTGGCCTGGTATCCAGAAAAAATGGATAGAAGTAGATGTTAAAGAGAAATGGGCCATTCGGTTTTGAATATCGGCGAAAACAGGGAGAGAATTAACGTAAAGCGATTCCAAGGCCAGTAGAGGAATAAGTGAATCAGTATAAATAGTGCAGTTGGAGTACTGCTTAGCTTCTATGTGATACAGGGCAAGAGAAATGGCATACAGCTTAATAGTGAACACAAAAGTTGTAGAGAGGATTCTGCACGCAACCACAACAAACCATGACAGAGCCCACACAGTCACCTGGTTTTGAACCATATGTATAAATAGGAGTGGAAGGATGATTCAAAAGATGTTCAGCAAATAACAGACAGTATTTCCAATCCAGCTGTCTGCTTTTGTCAGATGACTTAGATACAGGTACGAGTCAAATGTACAAGAGCGCTTAGCATCCTCCGTGTCCTCTCTTCCACCATTTGGGGAGCAAATCTATGTTCTATGCTAAAGATGTATCGTGCTCTTATTAAAGATATATTATAATATATCTTATTATACGATAATAATAACTTATTATTATTATCTGACTTAAAGATAAGTCACATTTGGAGACTGTAATAAGTCATGGTGAGATGGGCAGATCGTCTGTTCTGAAAAAGGATGGCGCATCGAAGAATGAAACACAACCCCAGGTGGGATGCTGTGGTAAGGATCGAAGTTTCGAAGCATACATTAAAACAGTTGCAAACGGCGGAAGTTCATGAGACTCTGCGTACAAACTCTGGACTGGGGAAGTACTAAAAGTCCCGGTGCAGAGCGGAAGTCCTTAATGATGAACGGGGTCCAGCATCTTCAAGGTTAAGGTTGTGGCAGAGCCAAAACCAGATACCCATATTCTAGTTTCTATTGAATAAGAGCACGATACATCTTTAGCATAGAACATAGATTTGCTCCCCAAATGGTGGAAGAGAGGACACAGAGGATGCTAAGCGCTCTTGTACATTTGACTCGTACCTGTTTGATGTACTGTGGAGAGAGAAGAAACATCCATAATGCAGAGAATAGCGTTTGTTGTACGTTTTCCGTTGCTGTATAATTCAGAGATCATGTTCACAAAATGTGTTGTGTCTTTAATATACGAAGTAAAACGTAGGGAGAGGAGGTGTCTTTGATGTGGTGATCAACGTAAGCAGACAAGGTGTTAGTAGACTTACCACAGTTAGAAATAATGGGACGGCCAGGATTATTAGGTTTGTGTGTTTTTGTTAACGTGTAAAAGTGAACTGGAACTGGGTGTTTGGGTGAAAGTAACTGAAACGTTTCACGACTAGTGTGTTGGCTTTTCTGTAAATTGCATATCATATTTTCGATAATTTTATCACATTGCAGTGTGAGGTCCAAATCTGCCTTTTTATAGTGGTTTGTGCCATTAAGTTGTCGGTAAGCATCGTTGATACAGGGAAACCAAAAGAAGTGCACGTTTTGATAACCACAAATCAACATTCAAAGCAAATAAAGAACTTCCGATCCCAAAAACACTAATATTTTCTATGTCTCCCGCCATCTTTTGCCGTTACTTTATATTTTTAGTTCATGTTTATAGAAAATAGTTAACAAATCTTACAACTATTATCCCACTTAAGTCTTTAATGTACTCCACACGCCTCATTAGCACAAACTAAATCTGACACAAACAACTCTTGGTTATGATTGCCTATTTCTAGATGTCAACTCATATTGAACATTTGGTTTTCGTAACATCGACAACCGTGTCTATTTGCTTCGTTACAATCATTAGCTTTCGAGGGAAGGATAGACAACAGCTATTAGAAAGCGCTCGAATTTTGGTTCTCGTTTGAAAATATTACAACTTTTGTAGGTATTCCTGGTGCTAACCTTTTAATCGGAATATAAATAAATTAAGTTACTTTGGCATATATAAACCTTACATGTTTTTATACCTTTTGATTATCAAATTGGTATTTTTTTACTTTGAACTTTACGATTAGACTAATGCTAACATGAGATTTCACTTATAATTTTTAGGCATGTATAGTTACGTCTTACGTCTGTAATATATATATATAATACTACTTGTATCGTAAATCTCAATCATAGAGAGTCTTTATTATTATGAAACTGTAAAATTAATTGTATACAGTGTATGTATGTATAGATATATTGTTTTTAAATTATGCCACTAAGCGAAGTAACTGTTCCGTTGTTAAGCCTAATATAAGTACTTGGAAATTTATGCTTACCTAGACCTAACGTTGTCATCGGGTTTCTAACTTACGTCGAATAATAAATTTATTTAGAGTAAGTTCAAATATTAATGTTAATGTTTATAATAAAGGCTTTTTCTTAGTAAAGGCTTACTGTAAAAGCTAATTACAGGAGTATAGCTAACAGGATAAATCTCAATAGTCTTAAAAAATTTAACAGTTTAATAAGCAAATACATTATTTAAATCATGTTAATGAACTTTAGACTTCATGGCAATAATGTAACGTTTCTTTTCGCTGGCAATGAATATTTGATCTAGCTCCAACCATTTAAGTAGTTCAAATTTAATGCGAGGAGACAAAAGTGAACATTTTTATTTTTGACTAATGTTATTGTAAGTAGCCTATCATAAATTGAAATACTGTTCACCTACCGAAGTTTTGGTAGAGTAATATTTAAAAATGTTACTTTTTACTATATTAAATAACCGCTGATACCTAGAGATGTGGTAAAAAGTCCAACATAGCTAGAAAGATGACTTAACACTGATATAATAGTAAATACAGAGCCAAACCTTGGTCTAAATCTGTTCCAAATAATGGAACACCAGTGTTCTTGTATTTCTAAACATCACATTATAGACAACAGCCTCAAATCTTTATTAGATTAACTTAATTAAGCAATAAAAAGTGGTTAAATTATTTGAAGAAGTAAAACATGTAAACAAAGGATGACCAATAGGACACAAGATTCCACAGATATACATTAACCTGAATTAGGGTGTGACAACTTTAGCAAGTTTTATGAATTGTTTTGATGACTGACATGGTGAATTGCTCTTTACAGCTACTGGATTAAAACATTATTTAAAAACCTGGGAGTGCACTGTGAAATGATGTAATGGTCTGAACATTGCATCTGTACTGATAACTCTCCTTGAAGACTGAGGTTCTATTCTGGCTTTGAATGAAATTTTATTTAATTATAAAATAATAGAAATGATGAAAGCCAATTACAACATATTGCACGTAGTAAAACAGCAAAATTAGAAGAAACGGAGCAGCAATATAAAAATGTGAGACGAAACGAGATTCAAGTTATTTAAAAGGGTGAATCGTGTGAAAATGTAAGGTAAAAGTTAAGTTATGCAAGACAAGATAAAATGAGAAACCATTTTTATATTCATGTCACTGGTTGTTCTCGTAAATATACAAATTATCCAAGTATTTATTAATTATTTCCTGATAAATTTGCCTGTTTATGTTACTAACTCCTTTCGTGTGTATATAACATTTTTTATATGGCTGGCCTCTTTACTGTAACTTGGCTATTTTCTACATGTTAAATGTTTTAGTCAGATGAAACTTATAAGTTTTTACATCAGATATTGGCTGATTTTATGTAGTTCAAAATACACGGTAAACAGACTCAAAGCTCACAGTATATAACAATAAGTATCAGTAATTTTGTAGTAGTATAGAAAGATACCAAATCATACTTACTAGCAGATTGAATCTATTCACGGAGATGAACTTTTATTTTACAAATATTCTAGCAGTCGTACTTCCTGTTGTTCTGATACATAAAGTATTCCAGTAGTTCTGACACGTAAAGTATATCAGTAGTTTTTACCCATAAAGTATATCAGTAGTTCTGACACGTAAAGTATATCAGTAGTTTTTACCCATAAAGTATATCAGTAGTTCTGACACGTAAAGTATGTCAATAGTTCTGACACGTAAAGTATTGCAGTAGTTCTGACACAAGTCCTAGCAGTTGTGCTTCTGACACAGGGATTCTAAAAGTCGAACTTCCTGTAGTTGCATTGGCCGTGAAGAGGATTCTGCTGAGTTAAAAAGAGATTTAACAAAGTTTAGAGTTTTATTGGATAGTCCATATGGGCTCACTAAGGAAAATAATCTTGTTTTACATTTTCTTGACATTGTAAGGATAAGGGTGCGGATTTGATGTATCTAGATTTTGAAAAAGCATTTGACAGGGTGTTACATAAAAGCCTTGTAAAGAAGTCACTTCCTTTGGTGTAAGAGTTAGGAAATTAGAAGAGTGGCTGGATAGAAGAAAGCAGAGGGTTGTTACAAATAAAGTTCATTCAAACTGGATTAGTGTCACAAGTGGTGTGGTACCTCAGGGCTCATGTTTAGCTCATTCAAACTGGATTAGTGTCACAAGTGGTGTGGTACCTCAGGGCTCATGTTTAGCTCTTTTTTAATTTACATGAATGACATACATGAAGGAATCATCAATAAATTACTTAAATTTACAGATGATATTAAGGTGTGGATGATGTTAGTTGTGAAGAGAATGTTACTGATTTACAGATATTAAGGTCGTGGATGTTGTTAGTTGTGAAGAGGATGTTACTGATTTACAGATGATATTAAGGTCGTGGATGTTGTTAGTTGTGAAGAGAATGTTACTGATTTACAGATGATATTAAGGTGTGGATGATGTTAGTTGTGAAGAGGATGTTACTGATTTACAGATGATATTAAGGTGTGGATGATGTTAGTTGTGAAGAGGATGTTACTGATTTACAGATATTAAGGTGTGGATGATGTTAGTTGTGAAGAGGATGTTACTGATTTACAGATGATATTAAGGTCGTGGATGTTGTTAGTTGTGAAGAGGATGTTACTGATTTACAGATATTAAGGTGTGGATGATGTTAGTTGTGAAGAGGATGTTACTGATTTACAGATGATATTAAGGTGTGGATGATGTTAGTTGTAAAGAGGATGTTACTGATTTACAGATATTAAGGTGTGGATGTTGTTAGTTGTGAAGAGGATGTTACTGATTTACAAACAGGTTTAGATCATTTAGTGAGTTCGACAAATAAATAACAGATGAGTTTTAATTATAATAAATGCAAGGTAATGCGTTGGGTTGACATAATTCAAATTATAAGTATAATTTGGATGGGAATAACCTTAACGGGGTCATGATGGTGTAATGGTTGATCAGTCACTTAAACCATCCAAGCAGTGTACTCACTAATGGTAGAGCAAATAGGCTTAAGGTTGTCTCTGTAGAAATACTGAACACAAGACTAGAGAGATTATAATTCATTGTATAGGTTACTGGTTAGGTTACATTGGTAACATTGGGTTCAGTCTTGGTTTATTTAACTTAGGAGAGACATTGGTTAGATGTTTTTTTATTTCGTATAAAGTTACACGAGAGCTATCTGCTCTACCCGTTCCTAATTAAGCAGTGTTAGGTTAGAGGGAAGGCAACTAACGAGCTATCACTACCTATCGCTAATTCTTGGGCTACTTCCTTATCAACGAATAGTTGGATTAATTGTCACATTATAACGCCTCCATAGCTGAAAGAGCGAGCATGTTTTGTGCGACAGGGATTCGAGCCCGCGACCCTCTGATTACGAGTCAAACGCCTTAACTACCTGGCCATGCAGGGCAGGGAAAGACATTAAATTGTTGGAAAGAGTTTAGATAAGAGTTAATAGAATGGAACATGAAATATTATACGAGGAGAGGTTGAAATATCTCAAACTGTTTTGATAAAAGAAGAGTTATAGATGATCTGATTGAGGAGTTTAAGATTGTAAAATAATTAATAATATTGATGTATCATTTTTTTTTCATATTTAACAGTGAGAATAGGAGAACTAGGGCACACAGATATAAATATTGGCAACATAGAAGTCATCTTCAGCTAAGACAGTTGTATTTTTCTAAAAGGGTGGTTGACCTTTGGAATGGGTTGCCTTCAGATGTAATAGAGAAGGTAAACTTAAATGAGAACTTGATAAGTATACGAATGATAAAGGCTGGCTTTAAAATTTTTTAACATTTATTTAAAGGAAACAGCTGAGATGGACCAACATGTCTCATGCTGTCTCAGATCATTATGATGTTCTGCTTGTAGTTCTAACAAGAAACTTTAGGAATCTTAACTTCCCACAGTTCGAGTTCAGCAGCTGAATTTTCTTTAGTTCTGACGCTAAGTTTAGCTTTTGAACTTTGTTAATAAGAAGTAGAAGTGGGATCTTAGTTCTTATGAAAACAATGGTTTCTCAATTTATATATTTTTTAGTTCAGTTAATACTTTATATGTCTTTAATAGTGGCAACTGGAAAAAGTGTTCTGTTGTTGACAGGTTCTGTAATTTGCAGGCTCTTAGTTTCAGAAATTGTTAAATTCTTTACTCCAATCCGTATCTATACAGTTCTTATAATAGATCACTGAAAGCAGTACCAATCCTGCACGAGTATACTGTAGAACAATAAACACGTAAACGTGTTACCCCTCACCTTGTTATTTAGGGTTAACTTTTTGATAGATCCAACGAAACAAGAGGTAACGATATTTTTATAATTAGTTTTGTTTGCTTGTATATAATTAAACACAAAGCTGCATAATGGGCCATCTTTGCTCTGCCCACCACAAGTATCGAAACCCGGTTTTTCAGGGGCGTGGATCTTAGGGATGAATTTTAAAAACAGGAAGTCTTTTATTACTTTGATATTAATCTTATTGGAGTAAATTATTTTTTGTAATATTGTAATATCTCTTATTAGGAATTTAATGATGATAGTTTAATTTGATAGTTTTTATTGCTTGAAATTCATATCTTTAAACGTCTAACACATGTCAGTATTACATATTACGTGCATATAGTTATATGTTTCCTCACACCACACATGCTCGCCCTTTCAGCCGTGGGGGCGTTATAATGTGACGGTCACTACACTGTCCAAAAAGTCGAGTTATGTTCACGAGAGTGCAGAGATGTGCAAATGTCCACTCTTGTTGTAAAGTTGGCTTCTGTCAAATCACGGGGAACAAATTTTTCAAATTTTTACACCTTTACAAGTTGTTGTAAATGACGGTGAACTGTTGAATGGGTTGAATTAAGCTTTTGTGCTATTTCTTTAACTGTTACAGCACAATCTGCCTCCCCCCCGCTAGTACAGCGGTAAGTCTACGGGTTTACAACGCTAAAATCAGGGGTTCAATTCCTTTTGGTGGGCTCAGCAGATAGCCCGATATAGCTTTGCTATAAGAAAAACACACACAGCACAGTCTTTCTCAAGTGCAGCCAACAGGAAGTCATCATCAAACTCAACAGGACGACCTGAACGTGGCGCATCACTTAACTTGTAGTCACCTGATCTGAACTTCTGAAACCACCTTCGACATTTTCTTTCATTGAGAGACTCCGCACCATAAACACCTTGAATGTTGCGTGTAGTGTCTGCTGCACTATTGCCTTTATAAACTCATAAAGCATTATATGACTAATGTGCTCCTCAGACACATCCATCTTCATAAGGGTTTATTTGATTAATGATCTGAAAAAGTGGAGTTGAGATAGTTTCTTTATTTGTCTGAACATTTTTATACACGTCCTACTACATATTTTAGTCATTAAAGCCTTCTACAAAGACAGAAATGATTATGCAGTTTCTGTATTAAGTTTTCGGACATTACTTGTGAGATGACCTGATACATTCACAATGTTGTTCGATAGAGATCTTCAACACCGTATAATAACAGTATTCTTAGAACATTATCTTTATCACATACATTGCCGACGACGCCTTTTACTCAATCCATTGGCCCTGCATGGCCAGGTGGTTAGAGTGCTCGACTTGCACTCCGAGAATCGCGGGTTCAAATCCTCGTCAAACCAAACATACTCGCCGTTTCAGCCGTGGGGGCGTTATAATGTAGGTCAATCCCACTATTCGTTGGTAAAAGAGTAGCCCAAACGTTGGCGGTGGGTGGTGATGACTAGCTGTTTTCCCTCTAGTCTTACACTGCTAAGTTAGCACATATAGCCCTCGTGTTGCTTTATGCGAAATTCAAAACAAACAAACAAACACTCAATCCACAAAACAATCTTAGTGAATCACGACTGTAAAAACATTTTGGAAATTTCGTCTTTAAGGCATGTAGGGATGTTATTCAAAGAACTGACTTTATTCAAGGTTTATACTATTTCATTTATATTTTGTA
Source organism: Tachypleus tridentatus (assembly GCF_004210375.1). Classification (NCBI taxonomy): domain Eukaryota; kingdom Metazoa; phylum Arthropoda; class Merostomata; order Xiphosura; family Limulidae; genus Tachypleus; species Tachypleus tridentatus. The sequence continues at coordinate 5,969,991 of NC_134833.1, read as the reverse complement.
GCCATTTAATATGTTATTTAAATGCAAAGGGGAAAAGTTGGGGTGTTTTTTAGGGTTCATTTGCAATTAATGTTTTTTACAAACGTTAAGGGTCACAGGAAGTCAGTGGTTTACACTTTATACTGTTCATAAAGTCAGTTGCTTAGCACTTTCTACTGTTAGTAAATTTAGAGGTTTAGCACTTTCTACTGTTCATAAAGTTAGTGATGTAGCAACTTATACTGTTCGTAAGGTCAGTGGTTTACACTTTCTACTGTTCATAAAGTCACTGATTTGCACTTTCTACTGTTCATAAAGTTAGTGATGTAGCAACTTATACTGTTCGTAAGGTCAGTGGTTTACACTTTCTACTGTTCATAAAGTCACTGATTTGCACTTTGTACTGTTTATAAAGTCAGTGGTTTAAGGGAGGTTAAACTTGAACCTGAAGGTCTCTGACCTGGCTAGTTAGTGAAAGGGTGTTGTCTCCTTCTGTCTGTTCAACACTTCTTAATTAAAGGATATTAAATTTGAACCTCATGTATACCTAATACTACATTGTTTTATTATTAGAGTGAATTAGTTTTCTATGGTTTAACCACTAAAACTGTTATTTTTCTTTGTGTTTTATGTTTTTATCTAACAGGACCTTAACCAGGAAACAATGAAGACGTCTTTAATTACGTTTTTTGTTTTCATTGGAATCAACATCATTGCTTGCGCCCTCTACATGCGGAAGTATCTTCACATAGCTGCCTTATTTAAGGAATTGAATAATCCTATCGCATCGAACAGCCAAAGTATGATGAATTCGGATGCTATTTATACTGTGAAACATAACCAAGGTTACACGATCGACTTAGCAACGAATTTTGAGGTCAGTCATGGCGATCTGCTTACCACTACGCTGACACAAAGCGAAATCAAATTTACAACAAAGGGGGCGCTTCTTGCAGATGGAGTTAACACACATCCCTACCGTTTTCTCATTAATCCTGTAAATCTCTGTTCGTCAAACAAAATGTCTTTCAACCTTCTTATTCTCGTCACCAGTAAAGTTTCAAACTACATTGAACGATTAACAATCAGATCGACATGGGGCTCCGATGCGACCGTCTTTAATAACAAGGGTGACGTCAGACTGGCCTTCTTGCTGGGATATACGAGAGACAAGAGTGTTCAAACCATGGTTCATCATGAGTCCGATGTCTATTCAGATATTATTCAAGAGAACTTTCTAGACACTTACAGGAATCTGACCCTCAAATCTGTGATGCTTCTGAAGTGGGTTAGTAAGTTTTGTGAGAATGTTCGGTTTGTGATGAAGACCGATGATGACATGTACATCAACATTCGAAACTTGCTAAAAATGATATACATGGTTCTAAATCAATCGAATATAATGATTGGTTACTTGTTCACAAGAGTGAAACCTGACAGAAAGAGAGGAAATAAATGGTACGTCTCTCAGTCTGAGTTCCCTGATCGTGTGTATCCAAAGTACTTGTCAGGTACTGGTTACGTCATGAGTCGCCATGTTGTTCCAAAGTTGTATCAGTTCAGTCTCAATACACGTTTTCTAACAATAGAAGACATTTTTGTAAGTGGTGTTTTGGCCTCCAAAGCAAAGGTAACAAGAAAACATAACAGTATGTTTTCGATTCACAGAAGAAAGCCCAGTGGTTGTTCCTTCCTTAATGCTATATCTGGTCATCACGTCACTGTTAAGGAAATGGAAACAATATGGAAAGAGTTGAAGGACCCATCTCTTAAGTGTAAAAGAAAGAAGGAGCTTGCCGCTTTCCAACCATCTTAGAGCATATATTAGAACAAAATTATCAGTTATGATGTTTCAAAACCAAGGAAACACGTGGGGTAAAACAGACCTGACGACCAGGGTGATTTCATTCTTTAAGGCACGTTCACAGTCCATGATATCGGACTCAACCTTTGTGCCTTGTTTCTCTCTTCTCTTGTGTTTTAATTTTGAACAAGCATTATTGAATAGAAACTGTCACTTAAAAAGAAAAATTCAACGTGTTGCTTTATATATAATGCTTGGTTCATCCATAATATATACATATTGCAGCCTTTGAAAATATTTCGATTTGTATGTTTAAAACAATAGCATCCACGTACTGTTATATACATTTGCATGTTAAACCTTTGGACTATTCTAAACACAAATAATCACAATTGTAGTCAGGTCTTGGTAAACTTCTGTTTTCTAGGGACTCAGCAAGTCTCGCAACATCAAAATCTCGGTGACACGAACTATGTATGATAACAGTGGTAAATTGATTGAGTTAGATATGGTGTGTTTCTTAAACACTGTTAATATTAAACAAGATGATGTGTTATTATATTATACATATTATATTATATATTATATTACGTTTCGTGGAATTGCTTTAACTTATTTCCGTCTCTCATTCAATAAAGTATCTTACACATAAAATTTCTTTGTTATGTCTGTGATAAACGAATGGTCCAACTATCGATATCATAATTTATTGATCTGAGTGTTTTCATGGTTACTAAACCGAAGAAAATAAAAATCTAAGTATTCTACTTCATTTTGTGTTCTTGTTTAAAGTTTGAACAGATACTAATGTTTAGTAAAACATTACAAATCAATTATTTACATACAAAACTCAAGTACTTATAGAATTAGTGTAAAATTTGAAAACTTTATTTTATATAACTCGAGTCAGAAATGATCTTCAGTATACAAAGTATGATATCTGAACACACGCACACGACTATTAAGATTTCAATGTAGAATTACCGTTAGTTCTAACTGTAAAACTTACGATTATTCCTGGACGGGTAAATATTTTCAAACCTACAAGTGTTCTCAACGTCACTTAGTGTAGTTTTAATGAGCAGCTAGGTAAATATTTGAAGCTATTTTCATGAACGTCCACTAATCTTCCAGTTTAAGTGAAAAAACTGTGTTCAGATTTTAACACTGCTTAAAGAACTCGTATTACAACACGTGTTCTGAGTAAAATACCGTCCCTGACGAGACTCTATCTGTGTGAAATATCGTCCCTGACGAGACTTATCTGTGTGAAATACTGTCCCTGACAAGACTCTGTGTGAAATATCGTCCCTGACGAGACTATCTGTGTGAAATACTGTCCCTGACGAGACTCTGTGTGAAATACCGTCCCTGACGAGTCTCTGTCTGTATGAAATACCGTCTCTGACGAGACTATCTGTGTGAAATACCGTCCCTGACGAGACTCTTATCTGTGTGAAATACTGTCCCTGACGAGACTCTTATTTGTGTGAAATACTGTCCCTGACGAGACTATCTGTGTGAAATACCGTCCCTGACGAGACTCTATCTGTATGATATACTGTCCCTGACGAGACTCTGAGTAAAATATCGTCCACTACGAGTCTCTGTTAGTGAGAAATAAAAATGTATTTTCCTTCGTCACACCTTTAATATTATTTTATCTGTATAAAAAGATCTGGTGTGTGTCTGTGTCCACCAAACCTTGCTAAACCGATGGTCGCACTAACTTCTATGCCCTGAACAGGTGGTTAGGGCGCTTGAATCGCAACCTAAAGGTCTCTGGTTACAAAACACAGAGTCATAACACAGTGTTAATATAATGTGTAGACACAAAATAATGTTAGATCAGTGTATACATACAAATCAATGTCGCATCAAAGCGTAGATATTAAACAATGTTCGATCAGTGTGTAGATACAAATCAATGTTGGTTCAAGGTGTAGATATTAAACAATGTTGGATCAGTGTGAAGACACAAGTCAATGTTGGTTCAAGGTGTAGATATCAAACAATGTTGGATCAGTGTGTAGATACAAATCAATGTTGGTTGAAGGTGTAGATATCAAACAATGTTGGATCAGTGTGTAGATACAAATCAATGCCAGATCAGCGTGTAGATATTAAACAATGTTGGATCAGTATGTAGATACTAAACAATGTTGGATCAGTGTGTAGATACAAATCAATGCTAGATCAGCGTGTAGATATTAAACCATGTTGGATCAGTATGTAGATACTAAACAATGTTGGATCATTGTGTAGTTACTACAGAATGTTAGTGCGTAGATAGAAATGAATATTGAATCAGTGTGTAGGTACAAATAAATGTTGGAACAAATGTAAATACATATCAATATTGATTCAATGTGTAGATAATAAACGATGTCTGATCAGTGTGAAGTTACTGCAAATGTTGGATCACTATGTGAATACAACTCAGTGTTGTGTCAGTGTGTAGTTACAAATCAATGATAGATCAGTGTGTAGATACTACACAATGTTAGATCAGCGTGTAGATACTAAATAATGTTAATGTGTATATACAAATCCATGTCGGATCAGTGTGTAGTTACAAATCAACGTTGGATCAGTCTGTAGATACGTCAAAGTGCACGTGTTTGTATTAAAACCCGAAAGATAACTCCGAAGAGAGTACATATCAAATACATAGCGTGTTATAAGAAAGTTAAACAGAACAGATGTGTTTTGAATAATGATTTACACAACCGACTTTAGCTAACTAGTGCAGCCAGTGTTGTTTGAAACAATGTGGGTTTCCTAGAGTTGACGGTGATGACTAGCTGCCTTTGCCTTAGTCTTACACTATAAAATCAAGGACGGCTAGCTCAGTTAGACCTAGTGTAGCTTTGCGCGAAATTTTAAATAAAAAAACTGTTGAAACACTTGTCAACGTTCACAAAACTTTCACAGAATCATCTGTATCAATCTTCTCAATAAGAGATTGGATTTCACAGAATCATCTGTATCAATCTTCTCAATAAGAGATTGGATTTCACTAGAATCATCATAACAAACAAACTCTCCACAATCTCCGCCATTATCAAGAATAAATCCACAGTTTTGAAAACACTTTATTACACATTCATCTTTTATACATTTGATTGAATGACTTAAAAATGTAATTGCATCTAACACATCAATTTTCGTGGTCATGTCAGATGTTTTCTTACAGTCGTCCATGTTTGTAATATGCTAAAGCATCAATTTTCTGTATTTCAGTTTTATACTCTGTATAATTCCATTATCTAGTGGCTGTAGAACTGATGTTGTACATGGAGATAGAAATACTAAACGAACGTTTGAAAGTTGAACTTTTGGGTAACAAGTTGCATTATCTATGAAAAGTAGAATATTCCTATTTTCTTGTTCCATTCTTTTGTTTAATTTGTTCAAACATTCCTCGAATATAACACTTGTCATCCACGCTTTATTATTCGCTTTCTATTCTACAGGAAGTTGATTCTTCCTTAAATTTTTGAAACAGCGCAGATTTTCACTTTTACCCATTACCCATGGTTTCTCTACTTTTCCATCAGCAAACGTATAGTCAGTTGTTCTTTGGAATAGAAGCCCGGCGTGGCCAAACGTGTTAAGGCGTGCGACTCGTGAGCTGAGGGTTGCGAGTTCGCATTCCCTGTCGCGCCAAACATGCTCGCACTTTCAGCCATGGGAGCGTTATAATGTTTTGGTCAATCCCACTATTCATTGGTAAGACAGTAGCCCAAAAGTTGGCGGTGGGTGGTGATGACTAGCTGCCTTCATTTAGTCTTACCCTACTAAATTAGGGACGGCTAGCACAAATAGCCCTCGAGTAGCTTTGTGCGAAATTCACAAACAAAGAAATCTTTTGAATAGCGACCTCCGGATTAATGACGAAATGAAAAAGAACAATATATTTAACCGATACTTACTGTAACAAAATGTCCGTGAATTTATTAATATTTTAAAAAATTATTAATTAAATAAGAAATTAATATTTAATCATAAACATTTTTCCGCCTTACTCAGGTTCTTATCCTACTTATTCACAGAGGGTGTAGATGAAAGATAGTTTTCCGTCTGCGTTACGCAGGTTCTGCTATATAGAAGGCCTGTTATAAGAGAAATCTTAGGACAATGCAGCAAAATTTTGACATTTTCGGCTTATACAGGTTTCCGGCTTAGATAGATTTTACTGTATCATATAATAAATGGCGCGTGTGTGTAATGAAAACTACGTTGAATGTTTCGCCATCTATTAAAT
>NC_134833.1:5901085-5963441 GCF_004210375.1 Tachypleus tridentatus | reverse complement strand
AGAGGTGTTAAAGAAGAGTTTAATTTTTAGCATAGTATCAGGTGTTAAACAAGAGAGTTTTTGTTAACATAGTAAGAGGTAATAATAAACAAGAGTGTCATTGTTAGCATAGTGAGAGGTGTTAAACAAGAGTGAACTTGTTAGCACAGTGAGAGGTGTTAAATAAAAGTGTACTTGTTAGCATAGTAAGAGGTAATAAACAAGAGTGTACTTTTTAGCATAGTATCAGGTGTTAAACAAGAGAGTTTTTGTTAACATAGTAAAAGGTTATAATAAACAAGAGTGTTATTGATAGCATAGTAAAGAGAGGTGTTAAACAAGAGTGCACTTGTTATTGAAGCATAGTGAGGGTGTTAAACAAGAGTGTACTTGTTAGCATAGTGAGAGGTGGAACAAAAATGTACTTGTTAGGACAGTGAGAGGTGTTAAATAAAAGTGTTCTTGTTAGCATAGTAAGAGGTGTTAAACAAGAGATAACTTGTTAGCATTATAAGAGGAGATAAACAAGAGTGATCTTGTTAGCATAGTAAGAGGTGTTAAACAAGAGTTTAATTGTTTGCATAGTGAGAGGTGTTAAACAAGAGTGTTTTGTTAGCCTAGTAAAAGGTGTTAAACAAGAGTGTTCTTGTTAGCATAGTGAGAGGTGTTAAACACGAGTGTTACTTGTTAGCATAGTAGAGGTGTGAAACAAGAGGTGTTAATAGCATAGAGAGAGTTGTAGTGTTCCTTGTTAGCATAGTGAGAGGGGTTAAACAAGAGTGTACTTGTTAGCATAGTAAGAGGTGTTAAACAAGAATGTACTATGTTAGCATAGTAAGAGGTGTTAAACAAGAAGTGTACACTTGTTAGCATAGTTAGAAGTGTTATACAAGACAAGTGTACTTGTAAGCATAGTAAGAGGTGTTAAACAAGAATGTACTTGTTAGCATATTGAGGAGGTGTTAAACAAAAGAGTGTACTTGTTAGCATAGTGAGAGATGCTAAAAAAGAGTGTACTTGTTAGCATAGTAGGAGGTGTTAAACAAGAATGTTCTTGTTAGCATAGTAAGAGATGATAAACAAGAGTGTTCTTGTTAGCATAGTGAGAGGTGTTAAACACGACTGTACTTGTTAGCATAGTGGGAGATGTGAAACAAGAGTGTACCTGATAGCATAGTGAGAGGATGTTAAACAAAGTGTACCTGTTAGAAAGAAAGGTGTTAACAAAGTGTACTTGTTAGCATAGTAGGTGCCAAAAAAAAGTGTGTTTGTTAGCATAGTTAGAAGTGTTTAACAAGAGTGTACTTGTTAGAATAGTAAGAGCTGTTAAACAACAGTGTTCTACTTGTTAGCATAGTTAGAAGTGTTTAACAAGAGTGTACTTGTTAGAATAGTAAGAGCTGTTAAACAAGAGAATACATGTTAGCATAGTAAGACGTGTTAAACAAGAGTGTACTTGTTAGCATAGTGAGAGGTGATAAACAAGAGTTTACTTGTTAGCATATTGAGAGGTGTTAAACAAGAGTGTACTTGTTAGCATAGTGAGAGGTGTTAAACAAGAGTATACTTGTTAGCATAGTAGAGGTGTTAAAAAGAGTGTACTTGTTAGCATAGTAAGAGGTGATAAACAAAAGTGTTCTTGTTAGCATAGTGAGAGGTGTTAAACAAGACCGTTCCTTGTTAGCATAGTGAGAGGTGTTAAACACGAGCGTACTTGTTAGCATAGTGAGAAGTGTTAAGCAAGAGTGTACTTGTTAGCATAGTGAGAGTTGTTAAACAAGAGTGAACTTGTTAGCACAGTGAGAGGTGTTAAATAAGAGTGTACTTGTTAGCATTATAGTGAGAGGTGTTAAACAAGAGTGTACACTTGTTAGCATAGTGAGAGGTGTTAAACAAGAGTGTACTTGTTAGCATAGTAAGAGGTGTTAAACAAGAGTGTACTTGTTAGCATAGTAACAGGTGTTATACAAGAGTGTACTTGTCAGCATAGTTAGAGGTGTTTAACAAGTGTACTTGTTAGCATAGTGAGAGGTGTTAAACAACAGTGTACTTGTTAGCATAGTAACAGGTGTTATACAAGAGTGTACTTGTCAGCATAGTGAGAGGCGTTAAACAAGTGTACTTGTTAGCATAGTGAGGGGTGTTAAACAAGAGTGTACTTGTTAGCATAGTGAGATGTGTGAACAAAAATGTACTTGTTAGGACAGTGAGAGGTGTAAAATAAAAGTGTTCTTGTTAGCATAGTAAGAGGTGTTAAACAAGAGATAACTTGTTAGCATAGTAAGAGGTGATAAACAAGAGTGATCTTGTTAGCATAGTAAGAGGTGTTAAACAAGAGTTTAATTGTTAGCATAGTGAGAGGTGTTAAACAAGAGTGTTTTGTTAGCATAGTAAAAGGTGTTAATCAAGAGTGTTCTTGTTAGCATAGTGAGAGGTGTTAAACAAGAGTGTACTTGTTAGCATAGTGAGAGGTGTGAAACAAGAGTGTACTTGTTAGCATGTGAGAGGTGTTACAACAAGAATGTACTTGTTAGCATATAGTAAGAGGTTTTAAAGAAGAGTGTACATGTTAGCATAGTTAGAAGTGTTAAACAAGAGTGTTCTTGTTCAAAGCATAGTGATAAGTGTTAAACAAGAGTTTACTTGTTAGCATAGTGAGAGGTGTTAAACAAGAATGTACTTGTTAGGATAGTAAGAGGTGTTAAACAAGAGTGTACTTGTTAGCATAGTGAGAGGTGTTAAACAAGAGTGTACTTGTAAGCATAGTAAGAGGTGTTAAACAAGAGTCCTACTTGTTAGCATAGTAAGAGGTGTTAAACAAGAGTGTACTTGTTAGCATAGTGAGAAAATGTTAAACAAGAGGGGTACTTGTTAGCATAGTGAGAGGTGTTAAACAAGAGTGTACTTGTTAGCATAGTGAGAGGTGTTAAAGAAAATGTACTTGTTAGCATAGCAGAGAGGTGTTAAACAAGAGTGTACTTGTTAGCATAGTGAGAGGTGTTATACAAGAGTTTACTTGTTAGCATAGCAAGAGGTGTTAAACAAGAGTTTACTTTGTTAGCATAGTGAGAGGTGTTAAACAAAGAGTGTACTTGTTAGCATAGTAACAGGTGTTAAACAAGAGTGTTACTTGTTAGCATATAGAGTAAACAAGAGTACTCATTGTTAGCATAGTGAGAGGTGTTAAACAAGAGTGTACTTGTTAGCATAGTGAGAGGTGTTAAACAAAGTGTACTTGTTAGCATAGTAAGGTGTTAAACAAAGTGTACTTGTCAAAGCATAGTAAGAGGTGTTAAACAAGAGTTTACTTGTTAGCATATAAGTGAGGTGTTAAACAAAGTACTGTTAGTATAGTGAGAGGTGTTAAACAAGAGAGTGTACTTGTTAGCATAGTAAGAGGTGTTAACAAAAGTGTACTTGTTAGCATAGTGATAAACAAGAGTGTTACAAGAGTGCACTTGTTAGCATAGTGAGAGGTGTGTAAAACAAGAGTGTACTTGTTAGCATAGTGAGAGGTGTTAAACAAGAGTGTCTTGTTAGCATAGTGAGAGGTGTTAAACAAGAGTTTACTTGTTAGCATAGTGAGAGTGTACTTGTTAAACATAGTAAAGTGTCTTGTTAGCATAGTGAAAGTTAAACAAGATACTTGTTAGCATAGTGAGAGTGTTAAACAAGAGTGTACTTGTTAGCATAGTGAGAGGAGTGTTAAACAAGAGGTGTACTTGTTAGCATAGAGATATAAGAGGTGTTAAACAAGAGTGTTCTTGTTAGCAACAAGAGTGTTAAACAAGAGTTTTTTGTTAGCATAGTGAGACAGTGTTAAACAAGAGTACTTGTTAGCATAGTAAGAGTGTTAAACCAAGAGTGTACTTGTTAGCATAGTGAGAGGTGTTAAACAAGAGTGTACTTGTTAGCATTAGTAAGAGGTGTTAAACAAGAGTGTACTTGTTAGCATAGTAAGAGGTGTTAAACAAGAGTGTTACTTGTTAGCATAGTAAGAGGTGTTAAACAAGAGTCCACTTGTTAGCATAGTGAGAGGTGTTAAACAAGAGTGTACTTGTTAGCATAGTGAGAGGTGTAAAAAGTGTTCTTGTTAGCATAGTGAGAGGTGTTAAACAAGAGTGTACTTGTTAGCATAGTGAAAGGTGTTAAACAAAAGTGTACTTGTTAGCATAGTAAGAGGTGTTAAACAAGAGTTTACTTGTTAGCATAGTGAGAGGTGTTAAACAAGAGTGTACTTGTTAGCATAGTAAGAGGTGTTAAACAAGAGTGTACTTGTTAGCATAGTAAGAGGTGTTAAACAAGAGTTCACTTGTTAGCATAGTGAGAGGTGTTAAACAAGAGTGTACTTGTTAGCATAGTGAGAGGTGTTAAACAAGAGTTTAATTGTTTGCATAGTGAGAGGTGTTAAACAAGAGTGTTTTTGTTAGCCTAGTAAAAGATGTTAATTAAGAGTGTTCTTGTTAGCATAGTGAGAGGTGTTAAACACGACTGTACTTGTTAGCATAGTGGGAGGTGTGAAACAAGAGTGTACTTGATAGCATAGTGAGAGGAGTTAAACAAGTGTTCTTGTAAACATAGTGAGAGGTGTTAAACAAGAGTGTATTGTTAGCATAGTGAGAGGGTTAAACAAGAGTGTACTTGTTAGCATAGTAAGAGGTGTTAAACAAGAATGTACATGTTAGCATAGTTAGAAGTGTTATACAAGAAAGTACTTGTAAGCATAGTAAGAGGTGTTAAACAAGAATGTACTTGTTAGCATATTGAGAGGTGATAAACAAGAGTGTACTTGTTGGCATAGTGAGAGATGCTAAAAAAGAGTGTACTTGTTAGCATAGTAGGAGGTGTTAAACAAGAATGTTCTTGTTAGCATAGTAAGAGATGATAAACAAGAGTGTTCTTGTTAGCATAGTGAGAGGTGTTAAACACGACTGTACTTGTTAGCTTAGTGGGAGATGTGAAACAAGAGTGTACTTGATAGCATAGTGAGAGGAGTTAAACAAGTGTACTTGTTAGCATAGTGAAAGGTGTTAACAAATGTGTACTTGTTAGCATAGTGAGAGGCGTTAAACAAAAGTGTTTTGTTAGCATAGTTAGAAGTGTTTAACAAGAGTGTACTTGTTAGAATAGTAAGAGCTGTTAAACAACAGTGTACTTGTTAGCATAGTTAGAAGTGTTTAACAAGAGTGTACTTGTTAGAATAGTAAGAGCTGTTAAACAAGAGAATACATGTTAGCATAGTGAGAGGTGTTAAACAAGAGTGTACTTGTTAGCATAGTAAGAGGTGATAAACAAGAGTTTACTTGTTAGCATTGTAACAGGTGTTAAACAAGACTGTTCTTGTTAGAATAGTAAGAGGTGTTAAACAAGAGTTCACTTGGTAGCATAGTAGAAGGTGCTAAACAAGAGTGTACCTGTTAGCATAGTAAGAGATGATAAACAAGAGTGTTCTTGTTAGCATAGTGAGAGGTTTTAAACACGAGCGTACTTGTTAGCATAGTGAGAAGTGTTAAGAAAGAGTGTACTTTTAGCATAGTGAGAGGTGTTAAACAAGAGTGTACTTGTTAGCATAGTAAGAGGTGTTAAGCAAGAGATTACCTGTTAGCATAGTGAGAGGTGTTAAAGAGAGTGTACTTGTTAGCATAGTGAGATGTGTTAAACACGAGCGTACTTGTTAGCATCGTGAGAGGTGTTAAGCAAGAGTATACATGTTAGCATAGTAAGAGGTTTTAAACAAGAGTGTACTTGTTAGCATAGTAACAGGTGTTATACAAGAGTGTACTTGTCAGCATAGTTAGAGGTGTTTAACAAGTGTACTTGTTAGCATAGTGAGAGGTGTTAAACAACAGTGTACTTGTTAGCATAGTAACAGGTGTTATACAAGAGTGTACTTGTCAGCATAGTGAGAGGCGTTAAACAAGTGTACTTGTTAGCATAGTGAGGGGTGTTAAACAAGAGTGTACTTGTTAGCATAGTGAGATGTGTGAACAAAAATGTACTTGTTAGGACAGTGAGAGGTGTAAAATAAAAGTGTTCTTGTTAGCATAGTAAGAGGTGTTAAACAAGAGATAACTTGTTAGCATAGTAAGAGGTGATAAACAAGAGTGATCTTGTTAGCATAGTAAGAGGTGTTAAACAAGAGTTTAATTGTTAGCATAGTGAGAGGTGTTAAACAAGAGTGTTTTTGTTAGCATAGTAAAAGGTGTTAATCAAGAGTGTTCTTGTTAGCATAGTGAGAAGTGTTAAACACGACTGTACTTGTTAGCATAGTGGGAGGTGTGAAACAAGAGTGTACTTGTTAGCATACTGAGAGGTGTTACACAAGAATGTACGTGTTAGCATAGTAAGAGGTTTTAAAGAAGAGTGTACATGTTAGCATAGTCAGAAGTGTTAAACAAGAGTGTTCTTGTCAGCATAGTGATAAGTGTTAAACAAGAGTTTACTTGTTAGCATAGTGAGATGTGTTAAACAAGAATGTACTTGTTAGGATAGTAAGAGGTGTTAAACAAGAGTGTACTTGTTAGCATAGTGAGAGGTGTTAAACAAGAGTGTACTTGTTAGCATAGTAAGAGGTGTTAAACAAGAGTGTACTTGTTAGCATAGTAAGAGGTGTTAAACAAGATTGTACTTGTTAGCATAGTGAGAGGTGTTAATAAGAGGGTACTTGTTAGCATAGTGAGAGGTGTTAAAAGTGTTCTTGTTAGCATAGTGAGAGGTGTTAAAGAAGAGTGTACTTGTTATCATAGTGAAAGGTGTTATACAAAAGTGTACTTGTTAGCATAGTAAGAGGTGTTAAAGAAGAGTTTACTTGTTAGCATAGTGAGAGGTGTTAAACAAGAGTGTACTTGTTAGCATAGTAACAGGTGTTAAACAAGAGTGTTCTTGTTAGTATAGTAAGAGGTGTTAAACAAGAGTTCACTTGGTAGCATAGTGAGAGGTGTTAAACAAGTGTGTACTTGTAAGCATAGTAAGAGGTATTAAACAAGAGTTTACTTTTAGCATAGTATCAGGTGTTAAACAAGAGAGTTTTTGTTAACATAGTAAGAGGTTATAATAAACAAGAGTGTTATTGTTAGCATAGTGAGAGGTGTTAAACAAGAGTGTACTTGTTAGCATAGTAAGAGGTGTTAAACAAGAGTTTACTTGTTAGCATAGTGAAAGGTGTTAAACAAAAGTGTTTTGTTAGCATAGTTAGAAGTGTTTAACAAGAGTGTACTTGTTAGAATAGTAAGAGCTGTTAAACAAGAGTGTATATGTTAGCATAGTAAGAGGTGTTAAACAAGAGTGTACTTGTTAGCATAGTGAGAGGTGTTAAACAAGAGTGTTCTTGTTAGCATAGTGAGAGGTGTTAAACAAGAGTGTACTTGTTAGCATAGTGGGAGGTGTTAAACAAGAGTGTACTTGATAGCATAGTGAGAGGAGTTAAACAAGTGTTCTTGTAAACATAGTGAGAGGTGTTAAACAAGAGTGTATTGTTATCATAGTGAGAGGGGTTAAACAAGAGTGTACTTGTTAGCATACTAAGAGGTGTTACACAAGAATGTACATGTTAGCATAGTAAGAGGTTTTAAACAAGAGTGTACATGTTAGCATAGTTAGAAGTGTTATACAAGAAAGTACTTCTAAGCATAGTAAGAGGTGTTAGACAAGAATGTACTTGTTGGCATAGTGAGAGATGCTAAAAAAGAGTGTACTTGTTAGCATAGTAACAGTTGTTATACAAGAGTGTACTTGTCAGAATAGTGAGAGGCGTTAAACAAGTGTACTTGTTAGCTTAGTGAGGGATGTTAGACAAGAGTGTACTTGTTAGCATAGTGAGAGGTGTTAAACAAGAGTGAACTTCATAGCATAGAAAGAGTTGTTAAACAAGAGTGTACTTGTTAGCTTAGTGAGAGGTCTAAAACAAGAGTGTAATTGTTAGCATATTATAAGGTGTTAAACAAGAGTGTTATTGTTAGCATAGTGAGAGGTGTTAAACAAGAATTTAATTGTTAGCATAGTGAGAAATTTTAAAAAGAGTGTACTTGTTAGCATAGTGAGAGGTGTTAAACCAGAGTGTACTTGTTAGCATAGTAAGAGGTGTTAAACAAGTGTTCTTGTTAGCATAGTGAGAGGTGTTAAACAAGAGTGTACTTGTTAGCATAGTGAGAGGTGTTAAACAAGTGTTCTTGTTAGCATAGTGAGAGGTGTTAAACAAGAGTGTACTTGTCATCATAGTGAGAGGTGTTAAACAAGAGTGTACTTGTTAGCATAGTAAGAGGTGTTAAACAACAGTTTACTTGTTAGCATAGTAACAGGTGTTAAACAAGAGAGTTTTTGTTAGCATAGTAAGAGGTGATAATAAACAAGAGTTTTCTTGTTAGCATAGTATGAGGTGTTAAACAAAAGATTACTTGGTAGCATAGTGAGAGGTTTTAAGCAAGAGTGTAGTTTTAGCATAGTGAGAGGTGTTAAACAAAAGTGTTCTTGTTAGCATACTTAGAAGTGTTTAACAAGAGTGTACTTGATCAAATAGTAAGAGCTGTTAAGCAAAAGTGTACTTGTTAGCATAATAAGACGTGTTAAACAAGAGTGTACTTGTTAGCACAGTAAGAGGTGATTAACAAAAGATTACTTGTTAGCATAGTAAGAGGTGTTAAACAAGAATTTACTTGTTAGCATTTTGAGAGGTGTTAATCAAGAGTGTTCTTGTTAGCATTGTGAGAGGTGTTAAACACGACTGTACTTGTTAGCATAGTGGGAGGTGTGAAACAAGAGTGTACTTGATAGCATAGTGAGAGGAGTTAAACAAGAGTGTATTGTTATCATAGTGAGAGGGGTTAAACAAGAGAGTACTAGTTAGCATACTAAGAGGTGTTACACAAGAATGTACATGTTAGCATAGTAAGAGGTTTTAAACAAGAGTGTACTTGTTAGCATAGTAACAGGTGTTTTACATGAGTGTACTTGTAAGCATAGTAAGAGGTGTTAAACAAGAATGTACTTGTTAGCATATTGAGAGGTGATAAACAAGAGTTTACTTGTTGGCATAGTGAGAGGTGTTAAACATAAGCGTACTTGTATGCATAGTGAGAAGTGTTAAACAAGTGTGTAGTTATAAGCATAATAAGTGGTGTTAATCAAGAGTGTACTTGTTAGCATAGTGAGAGGTGTTAAATAAAAGTGTACTTGTTAGCATAGTGAGATGTGTTAAACAAGAGTGTACTTGTTAGCATATTAACAGGTGTTAAACAAGAGTGTTCTTGTTAGCATAGTGAGAGGTGTTAAACAAGAGTGTACTTGTTAGTATAGTAAGAGGTGTTAAACAAGAGTGTACTTGTTAGTATAGTAAGAGGTGTTAAACGAGGGGTAGGTAATTAATCTAGTAACTTCCAATCGTTAAGTGGGGCTGATTTAGACATTTTGAGTTCTCCGTATAATATAATGGTGCTGAAGGTCCACTTCCTAGAGTGATCAAAACAGAGATCCTCTTTTATGGAGCTCAAGGCTCCCATGCGATGGGGTTGCTTTCCCTCTAAATTCGGTATTATATTTATGTGAGAATTAATACAAGTGAGACCTAATTAATACATAACCTATGAAACCTGACCCATACAGATTATTAATAAATAACCCATAAAACCTGACCCATACAGATTATATAAATAACCCATAAAACCTGGAACCATTGAGATTACTAATAAATGAACAATAAAACCTGGAACCATAGAGATTACTAATAAATAACCCATGAAACCTGTAACCATAGAGATTACTAATACATAACACATGAATCCTGGAACCATAGAGATTACTAATAAATAACCCATGAATCCTGGAACCATAGAGATTACTAATAAATAACCCATGAAACCTGGAACCATAGAGATTACTAATACATAACACCTGAAACCTGGAACCATAGAGATTACTAATAAATAACCCATGAAATCTGGAACCATACAAATCACTAATAAGTAACCCTTGAAAACTAGTCTCTTACAACTTACTCATACGTAAAATGTTTGTGTTGATGTGAACATTTCCAGCATCACAAATCAGATTATCTCCCAGATACACACCTACTCACACAGTAGTAATATCAACCATGTTCACTTAACAACGACAATATATTAGTCATCAGTGATGTCGAGAAAACCAACTTGTAGAGAAATATATATGTAAAAACGGCTCGTTTGGGTTGAGAAAATATTTTACATAGAAGAACGAACAACGTTTCGACCTTCTTCGGTCATCGTCAGGTTCTATTACGAAATCGTAACATTTGTAGAGATGAGGCTGGGTCTATCTCTACTACGTTAAAACATATAAATTTACATTTCCTGGTCGACTGACTCAAACGTTTTATCCTAACCTTAACCAGTTCTATTTTCATTATGTTAAGCCTATGTAAAGTTGTTTGTTATACGAGATATTCTAATTAGGGTACAACCTTACCTTAGAATACAGCCGTTCATGTTTTTCCAGAGCGAGTTTTCACACCTCTCTAGCAGGGTATGGTTTCTGATACTAGAAGCGACCGTCGTCACAGACAATCTGATCAATATCATGTGTCTGAGCACAGACTGGGGTGTGTCAACCCACTCGTCCAATCAGAAATGCAACTTTGCAAGGTAGGTTTGTTTATGAATCAGCGAAAAGTTGTGACGTCAAAAGAACCTACAGCATGCAGCCAAGATGGCATCTCTCGAAGATGATTTTCTGATGTAGGGTATGATTAGTGACGGTTGTGACCCTGGCTAGGTGTTGGTGTTGAAATAATAATAGCACTTGTGTACACGGTTTAGAATTTCTAATGAAACAACTTGACACGCGTAAAACATAAAAAAACATAAGAATCATAAGTAGCCTTTCAGTTCATGTTGCTGAAATGTGAAAACATAAAACATGAATGTGGTTCCGTGTAAACATCAGAAACTCACCGTTTTCTCTTAATTATGTGATTGTGTTTCAACCAGGAATTTTATCGACTTAAGCTTTAGATCTGTGCCGTTATAGGCAATATTCTGCACGTAATTAAAGATCAAATGATTTAAAAAATATATTATTTTTATTTCTTACAACTACAATAACACGTTGGTTTAAATATACATTTAGTTTCATATATTTCTGTACTGTTATTTGTTTCTGTTTCAGTGGCATAAAATGGATGGTCCTACGTACTATTTCCAGAATCTAAAATACTATTTTAAACATTAATACTGAACGGTTGTATTTTTTACCATTAAAAGACAAATGTTTACTTGTTATAGAACTGTTTGTGTGTGTGATGGTGGACCATCCCATCACACAGACATATTTCATATCAGTAGAGCGACAAACATTTCGACATACCATTTTAACAGGGTTGTGGGTTCAAATTTCACTATTCAACAAACACTATACACTTATTCTAAAAACTTACAAGTGTAGACTGGTGTTTAACGAAGTTAATTACCGCTGGCCGCACTTTGTATATCACACGAACCATAAGTACACAGTTTCTGTAATCACATATCTTACAAAGTAACGGATTAGTGTTTGGTAGAGACCAGTGTAGGTTCCCAACAATGTATGTTTTGACTGCTGTTAAATCGTAGGTAATTTAACAGCCTGTAGTATACTAGGAAAAAATACACCCCAAAAAAGTCCCGTTAAATCATAATGTGTTAGATTTGTTATTCTAAGATAACGTGTGGTCCAGGTGTGATTCTGTCTAGATTTGTTGGTGTTCGCGTAACTCACGACTCAACCTCTTAACATTACTTAATGAACGTTTAATACCTTACAGATGTTAAGTTGATCTAAGAAAGTACAATTATTACATGAGTCTTTCAAGAATAGGCTTAATTAATTATACTTCTTGCTAAACGTGTTGATGTGAAAGAGATATTTTCTTAGTGAGTAATATATTATATATTAATATATTGTGACAAAATAACTGTTCATAGAATAAAATATACTTTTATATAAAGTTAATAGTGTTCATTCACCAGTATGTCTGAATATTTATATAGTAAAAACTGGATTTTGATACCCGCTGTGGGTAGAACGCAGATAGGTTGTTGTGGAGCTTTGCGATTTTGTTATCAAACACGGAATCCAACAATACATACACAAAACAACAGTCTTTGCCCTTTCCTATTAAATTTAGTTACTGGATTATAAAACGTCACAGGAGGGTAATCGCTGCAGGTCTAGCAGTTGCCATGGTGACATTGACGAGCCTCTCAGGGATGTCCAATGACGTGTTCCGGTTCAAACGTACCTGTATTTCGCAACGGTTCTTTTATTTTTATAAAATAGAGAGTACGATATCAAGAAACCCATGTGACATAGCACAGAAATAACGGTTCGTAGAATTTCGACTTAAATCAGTAATATTAATTTTCACTCTGTTTCTCTATATCACAAGATATACTCATTTATCAATATTTCAAACACTTTTGTCACAGAAAAGAATCTCTTCCGTCGGTCTCAGCATGGCGTATTGAACACTTTCTACTGACTGCATTAGTTCATAACGTAGAACAGCAACAGTAGCTGATGGCTTAGTAAACAGTAGTAGTAACTACTACTTAGTAAATACCAGCAGTAACTACAAGTTACTAAACACCAGCAGTAACTACAGCTTAGTAAACAGTAGTAGTAACTACAACTTAGTAAACAGCAGCAGTAACTACAGCTCAGTAAACAGCAGCAGTAACTACAGCTTAGTAAACAGCAGCAGTAACTACAAGTGAGTAA
Source organism: Tachypleus tridentatus (assembly GCF_004210375.1). Taxonomy (NCBI): domain Eukaryota; kingdom Metazoa; phylum Arthropoda; class Merostomata; order Xiphosura; family Limulidae; genus Tachypleus; species Tachypleus tridentatus. Next base: position 5,950,736 of record NC_134833.1, on the reverse strand, counting down.
AGAGCAGCGGTAACTATAGCTTAGTAAACACCAGCAGTAACTACAAGTTACTAAACACCAGCAGTAATTACAGCTAAGCAAACACCAGCAGTAACTACAGCTTAGTAAACAGTAGTAGTAACTACAAGTGAGTAAACAGCAGCAGTAACTACAGCTTAGTAAACAGCAGCAGTAACTACAGCTTAGTAAACACCAGCAGTAACTACAAGTTAGTAAACAGCAGCAGTAACTATAGCTTAGTAAACACCAGCAGTAACTACAAGTTAGTAAACAGCAGTAGCAACTACAGCTTAGTAAACACCAGCAGTAACTACAGCTTAGTAAACACCAGCAGTAACTACAGCTTAGTATACACCAGCAATAACTACAGCTTAGTAAATACCAGCAGTAATTAACAGTTAGTAAACACCAGCAGCAACTACAGCTTAGTAAACACCAGCAGCAACTACAGCTTAGTAAACACCAGCAGTAACTACAAGTTAGTAAACAGCAGTAGTAACTACAGCTTAGTAAACAGCAGCAGTAACTACAAGTTAGTAAACAGCAGCAGTAACTACAGCTTAGTAAACACCAGCAGTAACTACAAATTAGTAAACAGCAGCAGTAACTACAGTTGAGTAAACACCATCAGCAAGTACAGCTTAGTAAACAGCAGCAGCAACTACAGCTTTGTAAACACCAGCAGTAAATACAGCTTTGTAAACACCAGCAGTAACTACAGTTGAGCAAACACCATCGGCAAGTACAGCTTAGTAAACACCAGCAGTAACTACAGCTTAGTAAACACCAGCAGTAACTACAGCTTAGTAAACACTAGCAGTAATTACAGCTTAGTAAACACCATCGGCAAGTACAGCTTAGTAAACACCAGCAGTAACTACAGCTTAGTAAACACTAGCAGTAATTACAGCTTAGTAAACACTATCGGCAAGTACAGCTTAGTAAACACCAGCAGTAACTACAGTTGAGTAAACACCATCGGCAAGTACAGCTTAGTAAACACCAGCAGTAACTACGACTCAATAAACACCAGCAGTAACTACAGCTTAGTGAACACCAGCCCAGGTACAAGTCAGTAGAATACCTACAACTTAGAAGACAAAAGTTATGAATTATGCCTTAGCGTATTAGTTGTAGTCGTATTTTATTTATAAAATGTTTCACAACTTAAAAGTAAGTACTTATACAGTCGCTGTACGAGTCACAAACAAAGATAACAAAGACAGAGGTAATATTTATTACACAGGCTGCAAATGGATGGCTCGATGGACAGCGTGTTTCACTTATATTACAGAATATAATGAAGGAAGAAGGAAAAATTAGTTGTAACAGGTAAAGGTGACCCAGCCGAAATCGATGTTAATATAATTAATGGCTAAATGTTTACTTCTTACTCAATGGTTTACACATACGTAAAATATCATAAACTCTGCGTTTCTAGTTTCTTTATACATAACTCGAGTCGTACATAATATTATAAAACATACATATTTTACACCAAAAATAATTCAACTATTTTTAACCTGAAGTGAGAGAAGAAAGAAAACCCGAGTGCAGATGAGATAAGTTTACAACAACAGAAACAACTAAAGTTTCTTTAAAAAAGACAAATTTAAACCCACTAATACTAAACAAGCCAGATCAAAGTTATTAATGTCTAATTTAACAAAAACTTGTTATTAAAAACATCGATTAAAATAATAAAAATTTCTTACTATTCAACAGCGATTTATGTGATGGTATCTGAAAATATCAAGTGTAATGTTGACTGTTTCTTCCTTTTTGACAGTGAGTTATGTGATTATATCAGTGAATATCGATTACAATGTTAACTCTTTCTTCCTTCTTCACAGTGAGTTATGTGATTATATCTGTGAATATCGATTACAATGTTAACTCTTTCTTTCTTCTTCACAGTGAGTTATGTGATTATATTTGTCAATATCGATTACAATGTTAACTCTTTCTTCCTTCTTGACAGTGAGCTATGTGATTATATCTGTGTATATCAATTACAATGTTGACTCTTTCTTCCTCTTGAGAGTGAGTTATGTGATTATATCAGTGAATATCGATTACAATGTTAACTCTTTCTTCTTTCTTGACAGTGAGTTATGTGATTATATCTGTGAATATCGATTACAATGTTAACTCTTTCTTCCTTCTTGAAGGTGAGTTATGTGAGTATATCTGTGAATATCGATTACAATGTTAACTCTTTCTTCCTTCTTCACAGTGAGTTATGTGATTATATCAGTGAATATCGATTACAATGTTAACTCTTTCTTCCTTCTTGACAGTGAGTTATGTGATTATATCTGTGAATATCGATTACAATGTTAACTCTTTCTTCCTTCTTGATAGTGAGTTATGTGATTATATCTGTGAATATCGATTACAATGTTAACTCTTTCTTCCTTCCTGACAGTGAGTTATGTGATTATATCTGTGTATATCAATTAAATTGTTGACTCTTTCTTCCTCTTGAGAGTGAGTTATGTGATTATATCAGTGAATATCGATTACAATGTTAACTCTTTCTTCCTTCTTGACAGTGAGTTATGTGATTATACCTGTGAATATCGATTACAATGTTAACTCTTTCTTCCTTCTTGACAGTGAGTTATGTGATTATATCAGTGACTATCGATTACAATGTTAACTCTTTCTTCCTTCTTGACAGTGAGTTATGTGATGCTATCTGTGAATATCGATTACAATGTTAACTCTTTCTTCCTTCTTGACAGTGAGTTATGTGAGTATATCTGTGAATATCGATTACAATGTTAACTCTTTCTTCCTTCTTGACAGTGAGTTATGTGATTATATCTGTGAATATCGATTACAATGTTAACTCTTTTTTCATTCTTGACAGTGAGTTATGTGATTATATCAGTGAATATCGATTACAATGTTAACTCTTTCTTCCTTCTTGACAGTAAGTTATGTGATGGTATCTGTGAATATCGATTACAATGTTGACTCTTTCTTCCTCTTGAAAGTGAATTATGTGATTATGTCAATGAATATCGATTACAATGTTAACTCTTTCTTTCTTCTTGTCAATGAGTTATGTGATGGTATCTGTAAATATCGATTACAATGTTAACTCTTTCTTCCTTCGATTACAATGACAGTGAGTTATGTGATTATATCTGTGAATATCGATTACAATGTTAACTCTTTCTTCCTTCTTGACAGTGAGTTATGTGATTATATCTGTGAATATCGATTACAATGTTAACTCTTTCTTCCTTCTTGACAGTGAGTTATGTGATTATATCTGTGAATATCGATTACAATGTTAACTCTTTCTTCCTTCTTCACAGTGAGTTATGTGATTATATCTGTGAATATCGATTACAATGTTAACTCTTTCTTTCTTCTTCACAGTGAGTTATGTGATTATATCTGTGAATATCGATTACAATGTTAACTCTTTCTTTCTTCTTCACAGTGAGTTATGTGATTATATCTGTGAATATCGATTACAATGTTAACTCTTTCTTCCTTCTTGACAGTGAGTTATGTGATTATATCAGTGAATATCGATTACAATGTTAACTCTTTCTTCCTTCTTCACAGTGAGTTATGTGATTATATCTGTGAATATCGATTACAATGTTAACTCTTTTTCTTCTTCACTTCTGTGAATTCGATTACAATGTTAACTCTTTCTTCCTTCTTGACAGTGAGTTATGTGATTGTATCTGTGAATATCGATTACAATGTTAACTCTTTCTTCCTTCTTGACAGTGAGTTATGTGATTATATCAGTGAATATCGATTACAATGTTAACTCTTTCTTCCTCTTGAGAGTGAGTTATGTGATTATATCAGTGAATATCGATTACAATGTTAACTCTTTCTTCCTTCTTGACAGTGAGTTATGTGATTATACCTGTGAATATCGATTACAATGTTAACTCTTTCTTCCTTCTTGATAGTGAGTTATGTGATTATATCTGTGAATATCGATTACAATGTTAACTCTTTCTTCCTTCCTGACAGTGAGTTATGTGATTATATCTGTGTATATCAATTACAATGTTGACTCTTTCTTCCTCTTGAGAGTGAGTTATGTGATTATATCAGTGAATATCGATTACAATGTTAACTCTTTCTTCCTTCTTGACAGTGAGTTATGTGATTATACCTGTGAATATCGATTACAATGTTAACTCTTTCTTCCTTCTTGATAGTGAGTTATGTGATTATATCTGTGAATATCGATTACAATGTTAACTCTTTCTTCCTTCTTGACAGTGAGTTATGTGATTATATCAGTGAATATCGATTACAATGTTAACTCTTTCTTCCTTCTTGACAGTGAGTTATGTGATGCTATCTGTGAATATCGATTACAATGTTAACTCTTTCTTCCTTCTTGACAGTGAGTTATGTGATTATATCTGTGAATATCGATTACAATGTTAACTCTTTCTTCCTTCTTGACAGTGAGTTATGTGATTATATCTGTGAATATCGATTACAATGTTAACTCTTTCTTCCTTCTTGATAGTGAGTTATGTGATTATATCAGTGAATATCGATTACAATGTTAACTCTTTCCTCCTTCTTGACAGTGAGTTATGTGATGGTATCTGTGAATATCGATTACAATGTTGACTCTTTCTTCCTCTTGACAGTGAGTTATGTGATTATATCAGTGAATATCGATTACAATGTTAACTCTTTCTTCCTTCTTGACAGTGAGTTATGTGATTATATCAGTGAATATCGATTACAATGTTAACTCTTTCTTCATTCTTGACAGTGAGTTATGTGATTAAATTTGTGAATATTGATTACAATGTTAACTCTTTCTTCATTCTTGACAGTGAGTTATGTGATGGTATCTGAAAGTATCAATTACAATGTTAACTCTTTCTTCATTCTTGACAGTGAGTTATGTGATTATATCAGTGAATATCGATTACAATGTTAACTCTTTCTTTCTTCTTGACAATGAGTTATGTGATGGTATCTGTAAATATCGATTACAATGTTAACTCTTTCTTCCTTCTTGACAGTGAGTTATGTGATTATATCTGTGAATATCGATTACAATGTTAACTCTCTCTTCCTTCTTGACAGTGAGTTATGTGATTATATCTGTGTATATCGATTACAATGTTGACTCTTTCTTCCTCTTGACAGTGAGTTATGTGATTATATCAGTGAATATCGATTACAATGTTAACTCTTTCTTCCTTCTTGACAGTGAGTTATGTGATTATACACGTGAATATCGATTACAATGTTAACTCTTTCTTCCTTCTTGATAGTGAGTTATGTGATTATATCTGTGAATATCGATTACAATGTTAACTTTTTCTTTCTTCTTGACAGTGAGGTATGTGATGCTATCTCTGAATATCGATTACAATGTTAACTCTTTCTTCCTTCTTGACAGTGAGTTATGTGATTATATCTGTGAATATCGATTACAATGTTAACTCTTTCTTCCTTCTTGACAGTGAGTTATGTGATTATATCTGTGAATATCGATTACAATGTTAACTCTTTCTTCCTTCTTGACAGTGAGTTATGTGATTATATCAGTGTATATCGATTACAATGTTGACTCTTTTTTCCTCTTGAGAGTGAGTTATGTGATTATATCAGTGAATATCGATTACAATGTTAACTCTTTCTTCCTTCTTGACAGTGAGTTATGTGATTATATCAGTGAATATCGATTACAATGTTAACTCTTTCTTCCTTCTTGACAGTGAGTTATGTGATGGTATCTGTGAATATCGATTACAATGTTAACTCTTTCTTCCTTCTTGACAGTGAGTTATGTGATTATATCTGTGAATATCGATTACAATGTTAACTCTTTCTTCCTTCTTGACAGTGAGTTATGTTATTATATCTGTGAATATCGATTACAATGTTAACTCTTTCTTCTTTCTTGACAGTGAGTTATGTGATTGTATCTGTGAATATCGATTACAAAGTTAACTCTTTCTTCCTTCTTGATAGTGAGTTATGTGATTATATCAGTGAATATCGATTACAATGTTAACTCTTTCTTCATTCTTGACAGTGAGTTATGTGATGGTATTTGAAAGTATCAATTACAATGTTAACTCTTTCTTCATTCTTGACAGTGAGTTATGTGATTATATCAGTGAATATCGATTACAATGTTAACTCTTTCTTTCTTCTTGACAAGGAGTTATGTGATAAAATCTGTGAATATCGATTACAATGTTAACTCTTTTTTCCTTCTTGACAGTGAGTTATGTGATTATATCTGTGTATATCAAATACAATGTTGACTCTTTCTTCCTCTTGACAGTGAGTTATGTGATTATATCAGTGAATATCGATTACAATGTTAACTCTTTCTTCCTTCTTGACAGTGAGTTATGTGATTATATCTGTGAATATCGATTACAATGTTAACTCTTTCTTCCTTCTTGACAGTGAGTTATGTGATTATATCTGTAAATATCGATTACAATCTTAACTCTTATTCCTTCTTGACAGTGAGTTATGTAATTATATCTGTGAATATCGATTACAATCTTAACTCTTTCTTCCTTCTTGACAGTGAGTTATGTGATTATATCAGTGAATATCGATTACAATGTTAACTCTTTCTTCCTTCTTCACAGAGAGTTATGTGATTATATCTGTGAATATCGATTACAATGTTAACTCTTTCTTTCTTCTTCACAGTGAGTTATGTGATTATATCTGTGAATATCGATTACAATGTTAACTCTTTCTTCCTTCTTGACAGTGAGTTATGTGATTGTATCTGTGAATATCGATTACAATGTTAACTCTTTCTTCCTTCTTGACAGTGAGCTATGTGATTATATCTGTGTATATAAATTACAATGTTGACTCTTTCTTCCTTCTTCACAGTGAGTTATGTGATTATATCTGTGAATATCGATTACAATGTTAACTCTTTCTTTCTTCTTCACAGTGAGTTATGTGATTATATCTGTGAATATCGATTACAATGTTAATCCTTTCTTTCTTCTTCACAGTGAGTTATGTGATTGTATCTGTGTATATCGATTACAATGTTAACTCTTTCTTCCTTCTTGACAGTGAGTTATGTGATTATATCAGTGAATATCGATTACAATGTTAACTCTTTCTTCCTTCTTCACAGTGAGTTATGTGATTATATCTGTGAATATCGATTACAATGTTAACTCTTTCTTTCTTCTTCACAGTGAGTTATGTGATTATATCTGTGAATATCGATTACAATGTTAACTCTCTCTTCCTTCTTGACAGTGAGTTATGTGATTGTATCTGTGAATATCGATTACAATGTTAACTCTTTCTTCCTTCTTGACAGTGAGCTATGTGATTATATCTGTGTATATCAATTACAATGTTGACTCTTTCTTCCTCTTGAGAGTGAATTATGTGATTATATCAGTGAATATCGATTACAATGTTAACTCTTTCTTCCTTCTTGACAGTGAGTTATGTGATTATACCTGTGAATATCGATTACAATGTTAACTCTTTCTTCCTTCTTGATAGTGAGTTATGTGATTATATCTGTGAATATCGATTACAATGTTAACTCTTTCTTCCTTCCTGACAGTGAGCTATGTGATTATATTTGTGTATATCAATTACAATGTTGACTCTTTCTTCCTCTTGAGAGTGAGTTATGTGATTATATCAGTGAATATCGATTACAATGTTAACTCTTTCTTCCTTCTTGACAGTGAGTTATGTGATTATACCTGTGAATATCGATTACAATGTTAACTCTTTCTTCCTTCTTGACAGTGAGTTATGTGATTATATCAGTGACTATCGATTACAATGTTAACTCTTTCTTCCTTCTTGACAGTGAGTTATGTGATGCTATCTGTGAATATCGATTACAATGTTAACTCTTTCTTCCTTCTTGACAGTGAGTTATGTGAGTATATCTGTGAATATCGATTACAATGTTAACTCTTTCTTCCTTCTTGACAGTGAGTTATGTGATTATATCTGTGAATATCGATTACAATGTTAACTCTTTCTTCCTTCTTGACAGTGAGTTATGTGATTATATCAGTGAATATCGATTACAATGTTAACTCTTTCTTCCTTCTTGACAGTGAGTTATGTGATGGTATCTGTGAATATCGATTACAATGTTGACTCTTTCTTCCTCTTGAGAGTGAGTTATGTGATTATGTCAGTGAATATCGATTACAATGTTAACTCTTTCTTCCTTCTTGACAGTGAGTTATGTGATTATATCAGTGAATATCGATTACAATGTTAACTCTTTCTTCATTCTTGACAGTGAGTTATGTGATTGTATCTGAAAGTATCAATTACAATATTAACTCTTTCTTCATTCTTGACAGTGAGTTATGTGATTATATCAGTGAATATCGATTACAATGTTAACTCTTTCTTTCTTCTTGACAATGAGTTATGTGATGGTATCTGTAAATATCGATTACAATGTTAACTCTTTCTTCCTTCTTGACAGTGAGTTATGTGATTATATCTGTGAATATCGATTACAATGTTAACTCTTTCTTCCTTCTTGACAGTGAGTTATGTGATTATATCTGTGTATATCGATTACAATGTTGACTCTTTCTTCCTCTTGACAGTGAGTTATGTGATTATATCAGTGAATATCGATTACAATGTTAACTCTTTCTTCCTTCTTGACAGTGAGTTATGTGATTATACACGTGAATATCGATTACAATGTTAACTCTTTCTTTCTTCTTGATAGTGAGTTATGTGATTATATCTGTGAATATCGATTACAATGTTAACTTTTTCTTTCTTATTGACAGTTTGGTATGTGATGCTATCTCTGAATATCGATTACAATGTTAACTCTTTCTTCCTTCTCCACAGTGAGTTATGTGATTATATCAGTGTATATCGATTACAATGTTGACTCTTTTTTCCTCTTGAGAGTGAGTTATGTGATTATATCAGTGAATATCGATTACAATGTTAACTCTTTCTTCCTTCTTGACAGTGAGTTATGTGATTATACACGTGAATATCGATTACAATGTTAACTCTTTCTTCCTTCTTGATAGTGAGTTATGTGATTATATCAGTGAATATCGATTACAATGTTAACTCTTTCTTCCTTCTTGACAGTGAGTTATGTGATTATATCAGTGAATATCGATTACAATGTTAACTCTTTCTTTATTCTTGAGAGTGAGTTATGTGATTATATTTGTGAATATTGATTACAATGTTAACTCTTTCTTCATTCTTGACAGTGAGTTATGTGATGGTATTTGAAAGTATCAATTACAATGTTAACTCTTTCTTCATTCTTGACAGTGAGTTATGTGATTATATCAGTGAATATCGATTACAATGTTAACTCTTTCTTTCTTCTTGACAAGGAGTTATGTGATTATATCTGTGAATATCGATTACAATGTTAACTCTTTCTTCCTTCTTGACAGTGAGTTATGTGATTATATCTGTGTATATCAAATACAATGTTGACTCTTTCTTCCTCTTGACAGTGAGTTATGTGATTATATCAGTGAATATCGATTACAATGTTAACTCTTTCTTCCTTCTTGACAGTGAGTTATGTGATTATATCTGTGAATATCGATTACAATGTTAACTCTTTCTTCCTTCTTGACAGTGAGTAATGTGATTATATCTGTAAATATCGATTACAATCTTAACTCTTATTCTTTCTTGACTGTGAGTTATGTGATTATATCTGTGAATATCGATTACAATGTTAACTCTTTCTTCCTTCTTGACAGTGAGTTATGTGATTATATCAGTGAATATCGATTACAATGTTAACTCTTTCTTCCTTCTTGACAGTGAGTTATGTGATTATATCTGTGAATATCGATTACAATGTTAACTCTTTCTTTCTTCTTCACAGTGAGTTATGTGATTATATCTGTGTATATCAATTACAATGTTGACTCTTTCTTCCTTCTTCACAGTGAGTTATGTGATTTTTATCTGTGAATATCGATTACAATGTTAACTCTTTCTTTTTTCTTCACAGTGAGTTATGTGATTATATCTGTGAATATCGATTACAATGTTAACTCTTTCTTTCTTCTTCACAGTGAGTTATGTGATTGTATCTGTGAATATCGATTACAATGTTAACTCTTTCTTCCTTCTTGACAGTGAGTTATGTGATTATATCTGTGAATATCGATTACAATGTTAACTCTTTCTTCCTTCTTGACAGTGAGTTATGTGATTATATCTGTGAATATCGATTACAATGTTAACTCTTTCTTCCTTCTTGACAGTGAGTTATGTGATTATATCTGTGAATATCGATTACAATGTTAACTCTTTCTTCCTTCTTGACAGTGAGTTATGTGATTATATCTGTGAATATCGATTACAATGTTAACTCTTTCTTCCTTCTTGACAGTGAGTTATGTGATTATATCTGTGAATATCGATTACAATGTTAACTCTTTCTTCCTTCTTGACAGTGAGTTATGTGATTATATCTGTGAATATCGATTACAATGTTAACTCTTTCTTCCTTCTTGACAGTGAGTTATGTGATTATATCTGTGAATATCGATTACAATGTTAACTCTTTCTTCCTTCTTGACAGTGAGTTATGTGATTATATCTGTGAATATCGATTACAATGTTAACTCTTTCTTCCTTCTTGACAGTGAGTTATGTGATTATATCTGTGAATATCGATTACAATGTTAACTCTTTCTTCCTTCTTGACAGTGAGTTATGTGATTATATCTGTGAATATCGATTACAATGTTAACTCTTTCTTCCTTCTTGACAGTGAGTTATGTGATTATATCTGTGAATATCGATTACAATGTTAACTCTTTCTTCCTTCTTGACAGTGAGTTATGTGATTATATCTGTGAATATCGATTACAATGTTAACTCTTTCTTCCTTCTTGACAGTGAGTTATGTGATTATATCTGTGAATATCGATTACAATGTTAACTCTTTCTTCCTTCTTGACAGTGAGTTATGTGATTATATCTGTGAATATCGATTACAATGTTAACTCTTTCTTCCTTCTTGACAGTGAGTTATGTGATTGTATTTGTGAATATCGATTACAATGTTAACTCTTTCTTCTTCTTGACAGTGAGTTATGTGATTATATCAGTGAATATCGATTACAATGTTAACTCTTTCTTCCTTCTTGACAGTGAGTTATGTGATTATATCTGTGAATATCGATTACAATGTTAACTCTTTCTTCCTTCTTGACAGTGAGTTATGTGATTATATCTGTGAATATCGATTACAATGTTAACTCTTTCTTCCTTCTTGACAGTGAGTTATGTGATTATATCTGTGAATATCGATTACAATGTTAACTCTTTCTTCCTTCTTGACAGTGAGTTATGTGATTATATCAGTGAATATCGATTACAATGTTAACTCTTTCTTCCTTCTTGACAGTGAGTTATGTGATTATATCTGTGAATATCGATTACAATGTTAACTCTTTCTTCCTTCTTGACAGTGAGTTATGTGATTATATCTGTGAATATCGATTACAATGTTAACTCTTTCTTCCTTCTTGACAGTGAGTTATGTGATTATATCAGTGAATATCGATTACAATGTTAACTCTTTCTTCCTTCTTGACAGTGAGTTATGTGATTATATCTGTGAATATCGATTACAATGTTAACTCTTTCTTCCTTCTTGACAGTGAGTTATGTGATTATATCTGTGAATATCGATTACAATGTTAACTCTTTCTTCCTTCTTGACAGTGAGTTATGTGATTATATCTGTGAATATCGATTACAATGTTAACTCTTTCTTCCTTCTTGACAGTGAGTTATGTGATTATATCTGTGAATATCGATTACAATGTTAACTCTTTCTTCCTTCTTGACAGTGAGTTATGTGATTATATCTGTGAATATCGATTACAATGTTAACTCTTTCTTCCTTCTTGACAGTGAGTTATGTGATTATATCAGTGAATATCGATTACAATGTTAACTCTTTCTTCCTTCTTGACAGTGAGTTATGTGATTATATCTGTGAATATCGATTACAATGTTAACTCTTTCTTCCTTCTTGACAGTGAGTTATGTGATTATATCTGTGAATATCGATTACAATGTTAACTCTTTCTTCCTTCTTGACAGTGAGTTATGTGATTATATCAGTGAATATCGATTACAATGTTAACTCTTTCTTCCTTCTTGACAGTGAGTTATGTGATTATATCTGTGAATATCGATTACAATGTTAACTCTTTCTTCCTTCTTGACAGTGAGTTATGTGATTATATCTGTGAATATCGATTACAATGTTAACTCTTTCTTCCTTCTTGACAGTGAGTTATGTGATTATATCTGTGAATATCGATTACAATGTTAACTCTTTCTTCCTTCTTGACAGTGAGTTATGTGATTATATCAGTGAATATCGATTACAATGTTAACTCTTTCTTCCTTCTTGACAGTGAGTTATGTGATTATATCTGTGAATATCGATTACAATGTTAACTCTTTCTTCCTTCTTGACAGTGAGTTATGTGATTATATCTGTGAATATCGATTACAATGTTAACTCTTTCTTCCTTCTTGACAGTGAGTTATGTGATTATATCTGTGAATATCGATTACAATGTTAACTCTTTCTTCCTTCTTGACAGTGAGTTATGTGATTATATCTGTGAATATCGATTACAATGTTAACTCTTTCTTCCTTCTTGACAGTGAGTTATGTGATTATATCTGTGAATATCGATTACAATGTTAACTCTTTCTTCCTTCTTGACAGTGAGTTATGTGATTATATCTGTGAATATCGATTACAATGTTAACTCTTTCTTCCTTCTTGACAGTGAGTTATGTGATTATATCTGTGAATATCGATTACAATGTTAACTCTTTCTTCCTTCTTGACAGTGAGTTATGTGATTATATCTGTGAATATCGATTACAATGTTAACTCTTTCTTCCTTCTTGACAGTGAGTTATGTGATTATATCTGTGAATATCGATTACAATGTTAACTCTTTCTTCCTTCTTGACAGTGAGTTATGTGATTATATCTGTGAATATCGATTACAATGTTAACTCTTTCTTCCTTCTTGACAGTGAGTTATGTGATTATATCTGTGAATATCGATTACAATGTTAACTCTTTCTTCCTTCTTGACAGTGAGTTATGTGATTATATCTGTGAATATCGATTACAATGTTAACTCTTTCTTCCTTCTTTAGTGAGTTATGTGATTATATCTGTGAATATCGATTACAATGTTAACTCTTTCTTCCTTCTTGACAGTGAGTTATGTGATTATATCTGTGAATATCGATTACAATGTTAACTCTTTCTTCCTTCTTGACAGTGAGTTATGTGATTATATCAGTGAATATCGATTACAATGTTAACTCTTTCTTTCTTCTTGACAGTGAGTTATGTGATTATATCTGTGAATATCGATTACAATGTTAACTCTTTCTTCCTTCTTGACAGTGAGTTATGTGATTATATCTGTGAATATCGATTACAATGTTAACTCTTTCTTCCTTCTTGACAGTGAGTTATGTGATTATATCAGTGAATATCGATTACAATGTTAACTCTTTCTTCCTTCTTGACAGTGAGTTATGTGATTATATCTGTGAATATCGATTACAATGTTAACTCTTTCTTCCTTCTTGACAGTGAGTTATGTGATTATATCTGTGAATATCGATTACAATGTTAACTCTTTCTTCCTTCTTGACAGTGAGTTATGTGATTATATCTGTGAATATCGATTACAATGTTAACTCTTTCTTCCTTCTTGACAGTGAGTTATGTGATTATATCTGTGAATATCGATTACAATGTTAACTCTTTCTTCCTTCTTGACAGTGAGTTATGTGATTATATCTGTGAATATCGATTACAATGTTAACTCTTTCTTCCTTCTTGACAGTGAGTTATGTGATTATATCTGTGAATATCGATTACAATGTTAACTCTTTCTTCCTTCTTGACAGTGAGTTATGTGATTATATCTGTGAATATCGATTACAATGTTAACTCTTTCTTCCTTCTTGACAGTGAGTTATGTGATTATATCTGTGAATATCGATTACAATGTTAACTCTTTCTTCCTTCTTGACAGTGAGTTATGTGATTATATCTGTGAATATCGATTACAATGTTAACTCTTTCTTCCTTCTTGACAGTGAGTTATGTGATTATATCTGTGAATATCGATTACAATGTTAACTCTTTCTTCCTTCTTGACAGTGAGTTATGTGATTATATCTGTGAATATCGATTACAATGTTAACTCTTTCTTCCTTCTTGACAGTGAGTTATGTGATTATATCTGTGAATATCGATTACAATGTTAACTCTTTCTTCCTTCTTGACAGTGAGTTATGTGATTATATCTGTGAATATCGATTACAATGTTAACTCTTTCTTCCTTCTTGACAGTGAGTTATGTGATTATATCTGTGAATATCGATTACAATGTTAACTCTTTCTTCCTTCTTGACAGTGAGTTATGTGATTATATCTGTGAATATCGATTACAATGTTAACTCTTTCTTCCTTCTTGACAGTGAGTTATGTGATTATATCTGTGAATATCGATTACAATGTTAACTCTTTCTTCCTTCTTGACAGTGAGTTATGTGATTATATCTGTGAATATCGATTACAATGTTAACTCTTTCTTCCTTCTTGACAGTGAGTTATGTGATTATATCTGTGAATATCGATTACAATGTTAACTCTTTCTTCCTTCTTGACAGTGAGTTATGTGATTATATCTGTGAATATCGATTACAATGTTAACTCTTTCTTCCTTCTTGACAGTGAGTTATGTGATTATATCTGTGAATATCGATTACAATGTTAACTCTTTCTTCCTTCTTGACAGTGAGTTATGTGATTATATCTGTGAATATCGATTACAATGTTAACTCTTTCTTCCTTCTTGACAGTGAGTTATGTGATTATATCTGTGAATATCGATTACAATGTTAACTCTTTCTTCCTTCTTGACAGTGAGTTATGTGATTATATCTGTGAATATCGATTACAATGTTAACTCTTTCTTCCTTCTTGACAGTGAGTTATGTGATTATATCTGTGAATATCGATTACAATGTTAACTCTTTCTTCCTTCTTGACAGTGAGTTATGTGATTATATCTGTGAATATCGATTACAATGTTAACTCTTTCTTCCTTCTTGACAGTGAGTTATGTGATTATATCTGTGAATATCGATTACAATGTTAACTCTTTCTTCCTTCTTGACAGTGAGTTATGTGATTATATCTGTGAATATCGATTACAATGTTAACTCTTTCTTCCTTCTTGACAGTGAGTTATGTGATTATATCTGTGAATATCGATTACAATGTTAACTCTTTCTTCCTTCTTGACAGTGAGTTATGTGATTATATCTGTGAATATCGATTACAATGTTAACTCTTTCTTCCTTCTTGACAGTGAGTTATGTGATTATATCAGTGAATATCGATTACAATGTTAACTCTTTCTTCCTTCTTGACAGTGAGTTATGTGATTATATCTGTGAATATCGATTACAATGTTAACTCTTTCTTCCTTCTTGACAGTGAGTTATGTGATTATATCTGTGAATATCGATTACAATGTTAACTCTTTCTTCCTTCTTGACAGTGAGTTATGTGATTATATCTGTGAATATCGATTACAATGTTAACTCTTTCTTCCTTCTTGACAGTGAGTTATGTGATTATATCTGTGAATATCGATTACAATGTTAACTCTTTCTTCCTTCTTGACAGTGAGTTATGTGATTATATCTGTGAATATCGATTACAATGTTAACTCTTTCTTCCTTCTTGACAGTGAGTTATGTGATTATATCTGTGAATATCGATTACAATGTTAACTCTTTCTTCCTTCTTGACAGTGAGTTATGTGATTATATCTGTGAATATCGATTACAATGTTAACTCTTTCTTCCTTCTTGACAGTGAGTTATGTGATTATATCTGTGAATATCGATTACAATGTTAACTCTTTCTTCCTTCTTGACAGTGAGTTATGTGATTATATCTGTGAATATCGATTACAATGTTAACTCTTTCTTCCTTCTTGACAGTGAGTTATGTGATTATATCAGTGAATATCGATTACAATGTTAACTCTTTCTTCCTTCTTGACAGTGAGTTATGTGATTATATCTGTGAATATCGATTACAATGTTAACTCTTTCTTCCTTCTTGACAGTGAGTTATGTGATTATATCAGTGAATATCGATTACAATGTTAACTCTTTCTTCCTTCTTGACAGTGAGTTATGTGATTATATCAGTGAATATCGATTACAATGTTAACTCTTTCTTCCTTCTTGACAGTGAGTTATGTGATTATATCTGTGAATATCGATTACAATGTTAACTCTTTCTTCCTTCTTGACAGTGAGTTATGTGATTATATCTGTGAATATCGATTACAATGTTAACTCTTTCTTCCTTCTTGACAGTGAGTTATGTGATTATATCTGTGAATATCGATTACAATGTTAACTCTTTCTTCCTTCTTGACAGTGAGTTATGTGATTATATCTGTGAATATCGATTACAATGTTAACTCTTTCTTCCTTCTTGACAGTGAGTTATGTGATTATATCTGTGAATATCGATTACAATGTTAACTCTTTCTTCCTTCTTGACAGTGAGTTATGTGATTATATCTGTGAATATCGATTACAATGTTAACTCTTTCTTCCTTCTTGACAGTGAGTTATGTGATTATATCTGTGAATATCGATTACAATGTTAACTCTTTCTTCCTTCTTGACAGTGAGTTATGTGATTATATCTGTGAATATCGATTACAATGTTAACTCTTTCTTCCTTCTTGACAGTGAGTTATGTGATTATATCTGTGAATATCGATTACAATGTTAACTCTTTCTTCCTTCTTGACAGTGAGTTATGTGATTATATCTGTGAATATCGATTACAATGTTAACTCTTTCTTCCTTCTTGACAGTGAGTTATGTGATTATATCTGTGAATATCGATTACAATGTTAACTCTTTCTTCCTTCTTGACAGTGAGTTATGTGATTATATCTGTGAATATCGATTACAATGTTAACTCTTTCTTCCTTCTTGACAGTGAGTTATGTGATTATATCTGTGAATATCGATTACAATGTTAACTCTTTCTTCCTTCTTGACAGTGAGTTATGTGATTATATCTGTGAATATCGATTACAATGTTAACTCTTTCTTCCTTCTTGACAGTGAGTTATGTGATTATATCTGTGAATATCGATTACAATGTTAACTCTTTCTTCCTTCTTGACAGTGAGTTATGTGATTATATCTGTGAATATCGATTACAATGTTAACTCTTTCTTCCTTCTTGACAGTGAGTTATGTGATTATATCTGTGAATATCGATTACAATGTTAACTCTTTCTTCCTTCTTGACAGTGAGTTATGTGATTATATCTGTGAATATCGATTACAATGTTAACTCTTTCTTCCTTCTTGACAGTGAGTTATGTGATTATATCTGTGAATATCGATTACAATGTTAACTCTTTCTTCCTTCTTGACAGTGAGTTATGTGATTATATCTGTGAATATCGATTACAATGTTAACTCTTTCTTCCTTCTTGACAGTGAGTTATGTGATTATATCTGTGAATATCGATTACAATGTTAACTCTTTCTTCCTTCTTGACAGTGAGTTATGTGATTATATCTGTGAATATCGATTACAATGTTAACTCTTTCTTCCTTCTTGACAGTGAGTTATGTGATTATATCTGTGAATATCGATTACAATGTTAACTCTTTCTTCCTTCTTGACAGTGAGTTATGTGATTATATCAGTGAATATCGATTACAATGTTAACTCTTTCTTCCTTCTTGACAGTGAGTTATGTGATTATATCTGTGAATATCGATTACAATGTTAACTCTTTCTTCCTTCTTGACAGTGAGTTATGTGATTATATCTGTGAATATCGATTACAATGTTAACTCTTTCTTCCTTCTTGACAGTGAGTTATGTGATTATATCTGTGAATATCGATTACAATGTTAACTCTTTCTTCCTTCTTGACAGTGAGTTATGTGATTATATCTGTGAATATCGATTACAATGTTAACTCTTTCTTCCTTCTTGACAGTGAGTTATGTGATTATATCTGTGAATATCGATTACAATGTTAACTCTTTCTTCCTTCTTGACAGTGAGTTATGTGATTATATCAGTGAATATCGATTACAATGTTAACTCTTTCTTCCTTCTTGACAGTGAGTTATGTGATTATATCTGTGAATATCGATTACAATGTTAACTCTTTCTTCCTTCTTGACAGTGAGTTATGTGATTATATCTGTGAATATCGATTACAATGTTAACTCTTTCTTCCTTCTTGACAGTGAGTTATGTGATTATATCAGTGAATATCGATTACAATGTTAACTCTTTCTTCCTTCTTGACAGTGAGTTATGTGATTATATCTGTGAATATCGATTACAATGTTAACTCTTTCTTCCTTCTTGACAGTGAGTTATGTGATTATATCTGTGAATATCGATTACAATGTTAACTCTTTCTTCCTTCTTGACAGTGAGTTATGTGATTATATCTGTGAATATCGATTACAATGTTAACTCTTTCTTCCTTCTTGACAGTGAGTTATGTGATTATATCAGTGAATATCGATTACAATGTTAACTCTTTCTTCCTTCTTGACAGTGAGTTATGTGATTATATCTGTGAATATCGATTACAATGTTAACTCTTTCTTCCTTCTTGACAGTGAGTTATGTGATTATATCTGTGAATATCGATTACAATGTTAACTCTTTCTTCCTTCTTGACAGTGAGTTATGTGATTATATCTGTGAATATCGATTACAATGTTAACTCTTTCTTCCTTCTTGACAGTGAGTTATGTGATTATATCTGTGAATATCGATTACAATGTTAACTCTTTCTTCCTTCTTGACAGTGAGTTATGTGATTATATCTGTGAATATCGATTACAATGTTAACTCTTTCTTCCTTCTTGACAGTGAGTTATGTGATTATATCTGTGAATATCGATTACAATGTTAACTCTTTCTTCCTTCTTGACAGTGAGTTATGTGATTATATCTGTGAATATCGATTACAATGTTAACTCTTTCTTCCTTCTTGACAGTGAGTTATGTGATTATATCAGTGAATATCGATTACAATGTTAACTCTTTCTTCCTTCTTGACAGTGAGTTATGTGATTATATCTGTGAATATCGATTACAATGTTAACTCTTTCTTCCTTCTTGACAGTGAGTTATGTGATTATATCTGTGAATATCGATTACAATGTTAACTCTTTCTTCCTTCTTGACAGTGAGTTATGTGATTATATCTGTGAATATCGATTACAATGTTAACTCTTTCTTCCTTCTTGACAGTGAGTTATGTGATTATATCTGTGAATATCGATTACAATGTTAACTCTTTCTTCCTTCTTGACAGTGAGTTATGTGATTATATCAGTGAATATCGATTACAATGTTAACTCTTTCTTCCTTCTTGACAGTGAGTTATGTGATTATATCTGTGAATATCGATTACAATGTTAACTCTTTCTTCCTTCTTGACAGTGAGTTATGTGATTATATCTGTGAATATCGATTACAATGTTAACTCTTTCTTCCTTCTTGACAGTGAGTTATGTGATTATATCTGTGAATATCGATTACAATGTTAACTCTTTCTTCCTTCTTGACAGTGAGTTATGTGATTATATCTGTGAATATCGATTACAATGTTAACTCTTTCTTCCTTCTTGACAGTGAGTTATGTGATTATATCTGTGAATATCGATTACAATGTTAACTCTTTCTTCCTTCTTGACAGTGAGTTATGTGATTATATCTGTGAATATCGATTACAATGTTAACTCTTTCTTCCTTCTTGACAGTGAGTTATGTGATTATATCTGTGAATATCGATTACAATGTTAACTCTTTCTTCCTTCTTGACAGTGAGTTATGTGATTATATCTGTGAATATCGATTACAATGTTAACTCTTTCTTCCTTCTTGACAGTGAGTTATGTGATTATATCTGTGAATATCGATTACAATGTTAACTCTTTCTTCCTTCTTGACAGTGAGTTATGTGATTATATCTGTGAATATCGATTACAATGTTAACTCTTTCTTCCTTCTTGACAGTGAGTTATGTGATTATATCTGTGAATATCGATTACAATGTTAACTCTTTCTTCCTTCTTGACAGTGAGTTATGTGATTATATCTGTGAATATCGATTACAATGTTAACTCTTTCTTCCTTCTTGACAGTGAGTTATGTGATTATATCTGTGAATATCGATTACAATGTTAACTCTTTCTTCCTTCTTGACAGTGAGTTATGTGATTATATCTGTGAATATCGATTACAATGTTAACTCTTTCTTCCTTCTTGACAGTGAGTTATGTGATTATATCTGTGAATATCGATTACAATGTTAACTCTTTCTTCCTTCTTGACAGTGAGTTATGTGATTATATCAGTGAATATCGATTACAATGTTAACTCTTTCTTCCTTCTTGACAGTGAGTTATGTGATTATATCTGTGAATATCGATTACAATGTTAACTCTTTCTTCCTTCTTGACAGTGAGTTATGTGATTATATCTGTGAATATCGATTACAATGTTAACTCTTTCTTCCTTCTTGACAGTGAGTTATGTGATTATATCTGTGAATATCGATTACAATGTTAACTCTTTCTTCCTTCTTGACAGTGAGTTATGTGATTATATCTGTGAATATCGATTACAATGTTAACTCTTTCTTCCTTCTTGACAGTGAGTTATGTGATTATATCAGTGAATATCGATTACAATGTTAACTCTTTCTTCCTTCTTGACAGTGAGTTATGTGATTATATCTGTGAATATCGATTACAATGTTAACTCTTTCTTCCTTCTTGACAGTGAGTTATGTGATTATATCTGTGAATATCGATTACAATGTTAACTCTTTCTTCCTTCTTGACAGTGAGTTATGTGATTATATCTGTGAATATCGATTACAATGTTAACTCTTTCTTCCTTCTTGACAGTGAGTTATGTGATTATATCAGTGAATATCGATTACAATGTTAACTCTTTCTTCCTTCTTGACAGTGAGTTATGTGATTATATCTGTGAATATCGATTACAATGTTAACTCTTTCTTCCTTCTTGACAGTGAGTTATGTGATTATATCAGTGAATATCGATTACAATGTTAACTCTTTCTTCCTTCTTGACAGTGAGTTATGTGATTATATCTGTGAATATCGATTACAATGTTAACTCTTTCTTCCTTCTTGACAGTGAGTTATGTGATTATATCTGTGAATATCGATTACAATGTTAACTCTTTCTTCCTTCTTGACAGTGAGTTATGTGATTATATCTGTGAATATCGATTACAATGTTAACTCTTTCTTCCTTCTTGACAGTGAGTTATGTGATTATATCAGTGAATATCGATTACAATGTTAACTCTTTCTTCCTTCTTGACAGTGAGTTATGTGATTATATCTGTGAATATCGATTACAATGTTAACTCTTTCTTCCTTCTTGACAGTGAGTTATGTGATTATATCTGTGAATATCGATTACAATGTTAACTCTTTCTTCCTTCTTGACAGTGAGTTATGTGATTATATCAGTGAATATCGATTACAATGTTAACTCTTTCTTCCTTCTTGACAGTGAGTTATGTGATTATATCTGTGAATATCGATTACAATGTTAACTCTTTCTTCCTTCTTGACAGTGAGTTATGTGATTATATCAGTGAATATCGATTACAATGTTAACTCTTTCTTCCTTCTTGACAGTGAGTTATGTGATTATATCTGTGAATATCGATTACAATGTTAACTCTTTCTTCCTTCTTGACAGTGAGTTATGTGATTATATCTGTGAATATCGATTACAATGTTAACTCTTTCTTCCTTCTTGACAGTGAGTTATGTGATTATATCTGTGAATATCGATTACAATGTTAACTCTTTCTTCCTTCTTGACAGTGAGTTATGTGATTATATCTGTGAATATCGATTACAATGTTAACTCTTTCTTCCTTCTTGACAGTGAGTTATGTGATTATATCTGTGAATATCGATTACAATGTTAACTCTTTCTTCCTTCTTGACAGTGAGTTATGTGATTATATCTGTGAATATCGATTACAATGTTAACTCTTTCTTCCTTCTTGACAGTGAGTTATGTGATTATATCTGTGAATATCGATTACAATGTTAACTCTTTCTTCCTTCTTGACAGTGAGTTATGTGATTATATCTGTGAATATCGATTACAATGTTAACTCTTTCTTCCTTCTTGACAGTGAGTTATGTGATTATATCTGTGAATATCGATTACAATGTTAACTCTTTCTTCCTTCTTGACAGTGAGTTATGTGATTATATCAGTGAATATCGATTACAATGTTAACTCTTTCTTCCTTCTTGACAGTGAGTTATGTGATTATATCAGTGAATATCGATTACAATGTTAACTCTTTCTTCCTTCTTGACAGTGAGTTATGTGATTATATCAGTGAATATCGATTACAATGTTAACTCTTTCTTCCTTCTTGACAGTGAGTTATGTGATTATATCTGTGAATATCGATTACAATGTTAACTCTTTCTTCCTTCTTGACAGTGAGTTATGTGATTATATCTGTGAATATCGATTACAATGTTAACTCTTTCTTCCTTCTTGACAGTGAGTTATGTGATTATATCAGTGAATATCGATTACAATGTTAACTCTTTCTTCCTTCTTGACAGTGAGTTATGTGATTATATCTGTGAATATCGATTACAATGTTAACTCTTTCTTCCTTCTTGACAGTGAGTTATGTGATTATATCTGTGAATATCGATTACAATGTTAACTCTTTCTTCCTTCTTGACAGTGAGTTATGTGATTATATCTGTGAATATCGATTACAATGTTAACTCTTTCTTCCTTCTTGACAGTGAGTTATGTGATTATATCTGTGAATATCGATTACAATGTTAACTCTTTCTTCCTTCTTGACAGTGAGTTATGTGATTATATCTGTGAATATCGATTACAATGTTAACTCTTTCTTCCTTCTTGACAGTGAGTTATGTGATTATATCTGTGAATATCGATTACAATGTTAACTCTTTCTTCCTTCTTGACAGTGAGTTATGTGATTATATCAGTGAATATCGATTACAATGTTAACTCTTTCTTCCTTCTTGACAGTGAGTTATGTGATTATATCTGTGAATATCGATTACAATGTTAACTCTTTCTTCCTTCTTGACAGTGAGTTATGTGATTATATCTGTGAATATCGATTACAATGTTAACTCTTTCTTCCTTCTTGACAGTGAGTTATGTGATTATATCTGTGAATATCGATTACAATGTTAACTCTTTCTTCCTTCTTGACAGTGAGTTATGTGATTATATCTGTGAATATCGATTACAATGTTAACTCTTTCTTCCTTCTTGACAGTGAGTTATGTGATTATATCTGTGAATATCGATTACAATGTTAACTCTTTCTTCCTTCTTGACAGTGAGTTATGTGATTATATCAGTGAATATCGATTACAATGTTAACTCTTTCTTCCTTCTTGACAGTGAGTTATGTGATTATATCTGTGAATATCGATTACAATGTTAACTCTTTCTTCCTTCTTGACAGTGAGTTATGTGATTATATCTGTGAATATCGATTACAATGTTAACTCTTTCTTCCTTCTTGACAGTGAGTTATGTGATTATATCTGTGAATATCGATTACAATGTTAACTCTTTCTTCCTTCTTGACAGTGAGTTATGTGATTATATCAGTGAATATCGATTACAATGTTAACTCTTTCTTCCTTCTTGACAGTGAGTTATGTGATTATATCTGTGAATATCGATTACAATGTTAACTCTTTCTTCCTTCTTGACAGTGAGTTATGTGATTATATCTGTGAATATCGATTACAATGTTAACTCTTTCTTCCTTCTTGACAGTGAGTTATGTGATTATATCTGTGAATATCGATTACAATGTTAACTCTTTCTTCCTTCTTGACAGTGAGTTATGTGATTATATCAGTGAATATCGATTACAATGTTAACTCTTTCTTCCTTCTTGACAGTGAGTTATGTGATTATATCTGTGAATATCGATTACAATGTTAACTCTTTCTTCCTTCTTGACAGTGAGTTATGTGATTATATCTGTGAATATCGATTACAATGTTAACTCTTTCTTCCTTCTTGACAGTGAGTTATGTGATTATATCTGTGAATATCGATTACAATGTTAACTCTTTCTTCCTTCTTGACAGTGAGTTATGTGATTATATCTGTGAATATCGATTACAATGTTAACTCTTTCTTCCTTCTTGACAGTGAGTTATGTGATTATATCTGTGAATATCGATTACAATGTTAACTCTTTCTTCCTTCTTGACAGTGAGTTATGTGATTATATCTGTGAATATCGATTACAATGTTAACTCTTTCTTCCTTCTTGACAGTGAGTTATGTGATTATATCAGTGAATATCGATTACAATGTTAACTCTTTCTTCCTTCTTGACAGTGAGTTATGTGATTATATCAGTGAATATCGATTACAATGTTAACTCTTTCTTCCTTCTTGACAGTGAGTTATGTGATTATATCTGTGAATATCGATTACAATGTTAACTCTTTCTTCCTTCTTGACAGTGAGTTATGTGATTATATCTGTGAATATCGATTACAATGTTAACTCTTTCTTCCTTCTTGACAGTGAGTTATGTGATTATATCTGTGAATATCGATTACAATGTTAACTCTTTCTTCCTTCTTGACAGTGAGTTATGTGATTATATCTGTGAATATCGATTACAATGTTAACTCTTTCTTCCTTCTTGACAGTGAGTTATGTGATTATATCTGTGAATATCGATTACAATGTTAACTCTTTCTTCCTTCTTGACAGTGAGTTATGTGATTATATCTGTGAATATCGATTACAATGTTAACTCTTTCTTCCTTCTTGACAGTGAGTTATGTGATTATATCTGTGAATATCGATTACAATGTTAACTCTTTCTTCCTTCTTGACAGTGAGTTATGTGATTATATCTGTGAATATCGATTACAATGTTAACTCTTTCTTCCTTCTTGACAGTGAGTTATGTGATTATATCTGTGAATATCGATTACAATGTTAACTCTTTCTTCCTTCTTGACAGTGAGTTATGTGATTATATCTGTGAATATCGATTACAATGTTAACTCTTTCTTCCTTCTTGACAGTGAGTTATGTGATTATATCTGTGAATATCGATTACAATGTTAACTCTTTCTTCCTTCTTGACAGTGAGTTATGTGATTATATCTGTGAATATCGATTACAATGTTAACTCTTTCTTCCTTCTTGACAGTGAGTTATGTGATTATATCAGTGAATATCGATTACAATGTTAACTCTTTCTTCCTTCTTGACAGTGAGTTATGTGATTATATCTGTGAATATCGATTACAATGTTAACTCTTTCTTCCTTCTTGACAGTGAGTTATGTGATTATATCTGTGAATATCGATTACAATGTTAACTCTTTCTTCCTTCTTGACAGTGAGTTATGTGATTATATCTGTGAATATCGATTACAATGTTAACTCTTTCTTCCTTCTTGACAGTGAGTTATGTGATTATATCTGTGAATATCGATTACAATGTTAACTCTTTCTTCCTTCTTGACAGTGAGTTATGTGATTATATCTGTGAATATCGATTACAATGTTAACTCTTTCTTCCTTCTTGACAGTGAGTTATGTGATTATATCTGTGAATATCGATTACAATGTTAACTCTTTCTTCCTTCTTGACAGTGAGTTATGTGATTATATCTGTGAATATCGATTACAATGTTAACTCTTTCTTCCTTCTTGACAGTGAGTTATGTGATTATATCTGTGAATATCGATTACAATGTTAACTCTTTCTTCCTTCTTGACAGTGAGTTATGTGATTATATCAGTGAATATCGATTACAATGTTAACTCTTTCTTCCTTCTTGACAGTGAGTTATGTGATTATATCTGTGAATATCGATTACAATGTTAACTCTTTCTTCCTTCTTGACAGTGAGTTATGTGATTATATCTGTGAATATCGATTACAATGTTAACTCTTTCTTCCTTCTTGACAGTGAGTTATGTGATTATATCTGTGAATATCGATTACAATGTTAACTCTTTCTTCCTTCTTGACAGTGAGTTATGTGATTATATCTGTGAATATCGATTACAATGTTAACTCTTTCTTCCTTCTTGACAGTGAGTTATGTGATTATATCTGTGAATATCGATTACAATGTTAACTCTTTCTTCCTTCTTGACAGTGAGTTATGTGATTATATCTGTGAATATCGATTACAATGTTAACTCTTTCTTCCTTCTTGACAGTGAGTTATGTGATTATATCTGTGAATATCGATTACAATGTTAACTCTTTCTTCCTTCTTGACAGTGAGTTATGTGATTATATCTGTGAATATCGATTACAATGTTAACTCTTTCTTCCTTCTTGACAGTGAGTTATGTGATTATATCTGTGAATATCGATTACAATGTTAACTCTTTCTTCCTTCTTGACAGTGAGTTATGTGATTATATCAGTGAATATCGATTACAATGTTAACTCTTTCTTCCTTCTTGACAGTGAGTTATGTGATTATATCTGTGAATATCGATTACAATGTTAACTCTTTCTTCCTTCTTGACAGTGAGTTATGTGATTATATCTGTGAATATCGATTACAATGTTAACTCTTTCTTCCTTCTTGACAGTGAGTTATGTGATTATATCTGTGAATATCGATTACAATGTTAACTCTTTCTTCCTTCTTGACAGTGAGTTATGTGATTATATCAGTGAATATCGATTACAATGTTAACTCTTTCTTCCTTCTTGACAGTGAGTTATGTGATTATATCTGTGAATATCGATTACAATGTTAACTCTTTCTTCCTTCTTGACAGTGAGTTATGTGATTATATCTGTGAATATCGATTACAATGTTAACTCTTTCTTCCTTCTTGACAGTGAGTTATGTGATTATATCTGTGAATATCGATTACAATGTTAACTCTTTCTTCCTTCTTGACAGTGAGTTATGTGATTATATCTGTGAATATCGATTACAATGTTAACTCTTTCTTCCTTCTTGACAGTGAGTTATGTGATTATATCTGTGAATATCGATTACAATGTTAACTCTTTCTTCCTTCTTGACAGTGAGTTATGTGATTATATCTGTGAATATCGATTACAATGTTAACTCTTTCTTCCTTCTTGACAGTGAGTTATGTGATTATATCAGTGAATATCGATTACAATGTTAACTCTTTCTTCCTTCTTGACAGTGAGTTATGTGATTATATCTGTGAATATCGATTACAATGTTAACTCTTTCTTCCTTCTTGACAGTGAGTTATGTGATTATATCTGTGAATATCGATTACAATGTTAACTCTTTCTTCCTTCTTGACAGTGAGTTATGTGATTATATCTGTGAATATCGATTACAATGTTAACTCTTTCTTCCTTCTTGACAGTGAGTTATGTGATTATATCTGTGAATATCGATTACAATGTTAACTCTTTCTTCCTTCTTGACAGTGAGTTATGTGATTATATCTGTGAATATCGATTACAATGTTAACTCTTTCTTCCTTCTTGACAGTGAGTTATGTGATTATATCTGTGAATATCGATTACAATGTTAACTCTTTCTTCCTTCTTGACAGTGAGTTATGTGATTATATCTGTGAATATCGATTACAATGTTAACTCTTTCTTCCTTCTTGACAGTGAGTTATGTGATTATATCTGTGAATATCGATTACAATGTTAACTCTTTCTTCCTTCTTGACAGTGAGTTATGTGATTATATCTGTGAATATCGATTACAATGTTAACTCTTTCTTCCTTCTTGACAGTGAGTTATGTGATTATATCTGTGAATATCGATTACAATGTTAACTCTTTCTTCCTTCTTGACAGTGAGTTATGTGATTATATCTGTGAATATCGATTACAATGTTAACTCTTTCTTCCTTCTTGACAGTGAGTTATGTGATTATATCAGTGAATATCGATTACAATGTTAACTCTTTCTTCCTTCTTGACAGTGAGTTATGTGATTATATCTGTGAATATCGATTACAATGTTAACTCTTTCTTCCTTCTTGACAGTGAGTTATGTGATTATATCTGTGAATATCGATTACAATGTTAACTCTTTCTTCCTTCTTGACAGTGAGTTATGTGATTATATCTGTGAATATCGATTACAATGTTAACTCTTTCTTCCTTCTTGACAGTGAGTTATGTGATTATATCTGTGAATATCGATTACAATGTTAACTCTTTCTTCCTTCTTGACAGTGAGTTATGTGATTATATCAGTGAATATCGATTACAATGTTAACTCTTTCTTCCTTCTTGACAGTGAGTTATGTGATTATATCTGTGAATATCGATTACAATGTTAACTCTTTCTTCCTTCTTGACAGTGAGTTATGTGATTATATCTGTGAATATCGATTACAATGTTAACTCTTTCTTCCTTCTTGACAGTGAGTTATGTGATTATATCTGTGAATATCGATTACAATGTTAACTCTTTCTTCCTTCTTGACAGTGAGTTATGTGATTATATCTGTGAATATCGATTACAATGTTAACTCTTTCTTCCTTCTTGACAGTGAGTTATGTGATTATATCTGTGAATATCGATTACAATGTTAACTCTTTCTTCCTTCTTGACAGTGAGTTATGTGATTATATCAGTGAATATCGATTACAATGTTAACTCTTTCTTCCTTCTTGACAGTGAGTTATGTGATTATATCTGTGAATATCGATTACAATGTTAACTCTTTCTTCCTTCTTGACAGTGAGTTATGTGATTATATCTGTGAATATCGATTACAATGTTAACTCTTTCTTCCTTCTTGACAGTGAGTTATGTGATTATATCTGTGAATATCGATTACAATGTTAACTCTTTCTTCCTTCTTGACAGTGAGTTATGTGATTATATCTGTGAATATCGATTACAATGTTAACTCTTTCTTCCTTCTTGACAGTGAGTTATGTGATTATATCTGTGAATATCGATTACAATGTTAACTCTTTCTTCCTTCTTGACAGTGAGTTATGTGATTATATCAGTGAATATCGATTACAATGTTAACTCTTTCTTCCTTCTTGACAGTGAGTTATGTGATTATATCTGTGAATATCGATTACAATGTTAACTCTTTCTTCCTTCTTGACAGTGAGTTATGTGATTATATCTGTGAATATCGATTACAATGTTAACTCTTTCTTCCTTCTTGACAGTGAGTTATGTGATTATATCTGTGAATATCGATTACAATGTTAACTCTTTCTTCCTTCTTGACAGTGAGTTATGTGATTATATCTGTGAATATCGATTACAATGTTAACTCTTTCTTCCTTCTTGACAGTGAGTTATGTGATTATATCTGTGAATATCGATTACAATGTTAACTCTTTCTTCCTTCTTGACAGTGAGTTATGTGATTATATCTGTGAATATCGATTACAATGTTAACTCTTTCTTCCTTCTTGACAGTGAGTTATGTGATTATATCTGTGAATATCGATTACAATGTTAACTCTTTCTTCCTTCTTGACAGTGAGTTATGTGATTATATCTGTGAATATCGATTACAATGTTAACTCTTTCTTCCTTCTTGACAGTGAGTTATGTGATTATATCTGTGAATATCGATTACAATGTTAACTCTTTCTTCCTTCTTGACAGTGAGTTATGTGATTATATCTGTGAATATCGATTACAATGTTAACTCTTTCTTCCTTCTTGACAGTGAGTTATGTGATTATATCTGTGAATATCGATTACAATGTTAACTCTTTCTTCCTTCTTGACAGTGAGTTATGTGATTATATCTGTGAATATCGATTACAATGTTAACTCTTTCTTCCTTCTTGACAGTGAGTTATGTGATTATATCTGTGAATATCGATTACAATGTTAACTCTTTCTTCCTTCTTGACAGTGAGTTATGTGATTATATCAGTGAATATCGATTACAATGTTAACTCTTTCTTCCTTCTTGACAGTGAGTTATGTGATTATATCTGTGAATATCGATTACAATGTTAACTCTTTCTTCCTTCTTGACAGTGAGTTATGTGATTATATCTGTGAATATCGATTACAATGTTAACTCTTTCTTCCTTCTTGACAGTGAGTTATGTGATTATATCTGTGAATATCGATTACAATGTTAACTCTTTCTTCCTTCTTGACAGTGAGTTATGTGATTATATCTGTGAATATCGATTACAATGTTAACTCTTTCTTCCTTCTTGACAGTGAGTTATGTGATTATATCTGTGAATATCGATTACAATGTTAACTCTTTCTTCCTTCTTGACAGTGAGTTATGTGATTATATCTGTGAATATCGATTACAATGTTAACTCTTTCTTCCTTCTTGACAGTGAGTTATGTGATTATATCAGTGAATATCGATTACAATGTTAACTCTTTCTTCCTTCTTGACAGTGAGTTATGTGATTATATCTGTGAATATCGATTACAATGTTAACTCTTTCTTCCTTCTTGACAGTGAGTTATGTGATTATATCTGTGAATATCGATTACAATGTTAACTCTTTCTTCCTTCTTGACAGTGAGTTATGTGATTATATCTGTGAATATCGATTACAATGTTAACTCTTTCTTCCTTCTTGACAGTGAGTTATGTGATTATATCTGTGAATATCGATTACAATGTTAACTCTTTCTTCCTTCTTGACAGTGAGTTATGTGATTATATCTGTGAATATCGATTACAATGTTAACTCTTTCTTCCTTCTTGACAGTGAGTTATGTGATTATATCTGTGAATATCGATTACAATGTTAACTCTTTCTTCCTTCTTGACAGTGAGTTATGTGATTATATCAGTGAATATCGATTACAATGTTAACTCTTTCTTCCTTCTTGACAGTGAGTTATGTGATTATATCAGTGAATATCGATTACAATGTTAACTCTTTCTTCCTTCTTGACAGTGAGTTATGTGATTATATCTGTGAATATCGATTACAATGTTAACTCTTTCTTCCTTCTTGACAGTGAGTTATGTGATTATATCAGTGAATATCGATTACAATGTTAACTCTTTCTTCCTTCTTGACAGTGAGTTATGTGATTATATCTGTGAATATCGATTACAATGTTAACTCTTTCTTCCTTCTTGACAGTGAGTTATGTGATTATATCTGTGAATATCGATTACAATGTTAACTCTTTCTTCCTTCTTGACAGTGAGTTATGTGATTATATCAGTGAATATCGATTACAATGTTAACTCTTTCTTCCTTCTTGACAGTGAGTTATGTGATTATATCTGTGAATATCGATTACAATGTTAACTCTTTCTTCCTTCTTGACAGTGAGTTATGTGATTATATCTGTGAATATCGATTACAATGTTAACTCTTTCTTCCTTCTTGACAGTGAGTTATGTGATTATATCTGTGAATATCGATTACAATGTTAACTCTTTCTTCCTTCTTGACAGTGAGTTATGTGATTATATCTGTGAATATCGATTACAATGTTAACTCTTTCTTCCTTCTTGACAGTGAGTTATGTGATTATATCTGTGAATATCGATTACAATGTTAACTCTTTCTTCCTTCTTGACAGTGAGTTATGTGATTATATCTGTGAATATCGATTACAATGTTAACTCTTTCTTCCTTCTTGACAGTGAGTTATGTGATTATATCAGTGAATATCGATTACAATGTTAACTCTTTCTTCCTTCTTGACAGTGAGTTATGTGATTATATCTGTGAATATCGATTACAATGTTAACTCTTTCTTCCTTCTTGACAGTGAGTTATGTGATTATATCTGTGAATATCGATTACAATGTTAACTCTTTCTTCCTTCTTGACAGTGAGTTATGTGATTATATCTGTGAATATCGATTACAATGTTAACTCTTTCTTCCTTCTTGACAGTGAGTTATGTGATTATATCTGTGAATATCGATTACAATGTTAACTCTTTCTTCCTTCTTGACAGTGAGTTATGTGATTATATCAGTGAATATCGATTACAATGTTAACTCTTTCTTCCTTCTTGACAGTGAGTTATGTGATTATATCTGTGAATATCGATTACAATGTTAACTCTTTCTTCCTTCTTGACAGTGAGTTATGTGATTATATCTGTGAATATCGATTACAATGTTAACTCTTTCTTCCTTCTTGACAGTGAGTTATGTGATTATATCAGTGAATATCGATTACAATGTTAACTCTTTCTTCCTTCTTGACAGTGAGTTATGTGATTATATCTGTGAATATCGATTACAATGTTAACTCTTTCTTCCTTCTTGACAGTGAGTTATGTGATTATATCTGTGAATATCGATTACAATGTTAACTCTTTCTTCCTTCTTGACAGTGAGTTATGTGATTATATCAGTGAATATCGATTACAATGTTAACTCTTTCTTCCTTCTTGACAGTGAGTTATGTGATTATATCAGTGAATATCGATTACAATGTTAACTCTTTCTTCCTTCTTGACAGTGAGTTATGTGATTATATCTGTGAATATCGATTACAATGTTAACTCTTTCTTCCTTCTTGACAGTGAGTTATGTGATTATATCTGTGAATATCGATTACAATGTTAACTCTTTCTTCCTTCTTGACAGTGAGTTATGTGATTATATCAGTGAATATCGATTACAATGTTAACTCTTTCTTCCTTCTTGACAGTGAGTTATGTGATTATATCTGTGAATATCGATTACAATGTTAACTCTTTCTTCCTTCTTGACAGTGAGTTATGTGATTATATCTGTGAATATCGATTACAATGTTAACTCTTTCTTCCTTCTTGACAGTGAGTTATGTGATTATATCTGTGAATATCGATTACAATGTTAACTCTTTCTTCCTTCTTGACAGTGAGTTATGTGATTATATCTGTGAATATCGATTACAATGTTAACTCTTTCTTCCTTCTTGACAGTGAGTTATGTGATTATATCTGTGAATATCGATTACAATGTTAACTCTTTCTTCCTTCTTGACAGTGAGTTATGTGATTATATCTGTGAATATCGATTACAATGTTAACTCTTTCTTCCTTCTTGACAGTGAGTTATGTGATTATATCTGTGAATATCGATTACAATGTTAACTCTTTCTTCCTTCTTGACAGTGAGTTATGTGATTATATCTGTGAATATCGATTACAATGTTAACTCTTTCTTCCTTCTTGACAGTGAGTTATGTGATTATATCTGTGAATATCGATTACAATGTTAACTCTTTCTTCCTTCTTGACAGTGAGTTATGTGATTATATCAGTGAATATCGATTACAATGTTAACTCTTTCTTCCTTCTTGACAGTGAGTTATGTGATTATATCTGTGAATATCGATTACAATGTTAACTCTTTCTTCCTTCTTGACAGTGAGTTATGTGATTATATCTGTGAATATCGATTACAATGTTAACTCTTTCTTCCTTCTTGACAGTGAGTTATGTGATTATATCAGTGAATATCGATTACAATGTTAACTCTTTCTTCCTTCTTGACAGTGAGTTATGTGATTATATCTGTGAATATCGATTACAATGTTAACTCTTTCTTCCTTCTTGACAGTGAGTTATGTGATTATATCTGTGAATATCGATTACAATGTTAACTCTTTCTTCCTTCTTGACAGTGAGTTATGTGATTATATCTGTGAATATCGATTACAATGTTAACTCTTTCTTCCTTCTTGACAGTGAGTTATGTGATTATATCAGTGAATATCGATTACAATGTTAACTCTTTCTTCCTTCTTGACAGTGAGTTATGTGATTATATCTGTGAATATCGATTACAATGTTAACTCTTTCTTCCTTCTTGACAGTGAGTTATGTGATTATATCTGTGAATATCGATTACAATGTTAACTCTTTCTTCCTTCTTGACAGTGAGTTATGTGATTATATCAGTGAATATCGATTACAATGTTAACTCTTTCTTCCTTCTTGACAGTGAGTTATGTGATTATATCTGTGAATATCGATTACAATGTTAACTCTTTCTTCCTTCTTGACAGTGAGTTATGTGATTATATCTGTGAATATCGATTACAATGTTAACTCTTTCTTCCTTCTTGACAGTGAGTTATGTGATTATATCTGTGAATATCGATTACAATGTTAACTCTTTCTTCCTTCTTGACAGTGAGTTATGTGATTATATCTGTGAATATCGATTACAATGTTAACTCTTTCTTCCTTCTTGACAGTGAGTTATGTGATTATATCAGTGAATATCGATTACAATGTTAACTCTTTCTTCCTTCTTGACAGTGAGTTATGTGATTATATCTGTGAATATCGATTACAATGTTAACTCTTTCTTCCTTCTTGACAGTGAGTTATGTGATTATATCTGTGAATATCGATTACAATGTTAACTCTTTCTTCCTTCTTGACAGTGAGTTATGTGATTATATCAGTGAATATCGATTACAATGTTAACTCTTTCTTCCTTCTTGACAGTGAGTTATGTGATTATATCTGTGAATATCGATTACAATGTTAACTCTTTCTTCCTTCTTGACAGTGAGTTATGTGATTATATCTGTGAATATCGATTACAATGTTAACTCTTTCTTCCTTCTTGACAGTGAGTTATGTGATTATATCTGTGAATATCGATTACAATGTTAACTCTTTCTTCCTTCTTGACAGTGAGTTATGTGATTATATCTGTGAATATCGATTACAATGTTAACTCTTTCTTCCTTCTTGACAGTGAGTTATGTGATTATATCTGTGAATATCGATTACAATGTTAACTCTTTCTTCCTTCTTGACAGTGAGTTATGTGATTATATCTGTGAATATCGATTACAATGTTAACTCTTTCTTCCTTCTTGACAGTGAGTTATGTGATTATATCTGTGAATATCGATTACAATGTTAACTCTTTCTTCCTTCTTGACAGTGAGTTATGTGATTATATCAGTGAATATCGATTACAATGTTAACTCTTTCTTCCTTCTTGACAGTGAGTTATGTGATTATATCAGTGAATATCGATTACAATGTTAACTCTTTCTTCCTTCTTGACAGTGAGTTATGTGATTATATCTGTGAATATCGATTACAATGTTAACTCTTTCTTCCTTCTTGACAGTGAGTTATGTGATTATATCAGTGAATATCGATTACAATGTTAACTCTTTCTTCCTTCTTGACAGTGAGTTATGTGATTATATCAGTGAATATCGATTACAATGTTAACTCTTTCTTCCTTCTTGACAGTGAGTTATGTGATTATATCTGTGAATATCGATTACAATGTTAACTCTTTCTTCCTTCTTGACAGTGAGTTATGTGATTATATCTGTGAATATCGATTACAATGTTAACTCTTTCTTCCTTCTTGACAGTGAGTTATGTGATTATATCAGTGAATATCGATTACAATGTTAACTCTTTCTTCCTTCTTGACAGTGAGTTATGTGATTATATCTGTGAATATCGATTACAATGTTAACTCTTTCTTCCTTCTTGACAGTGAGTTATGTGATTATATCTGTGAATATCGATTACAATGTTAACTCTTTCTTCCTTCTTGACAGTGAGTTATGTGATTATATCTGTGAATATCGATTACAATGTTAACTCTTTCTTCCTTCTTGACAGTGAGTTATGTGATTATATCTGTGAATATCGATTACAATGTTAACTCTTTCTTCCTTCTTGACAGTGAGTTATGTGATTATATCTGTGAATATCGATTACAATGTTAACTCTTTCTTCCTTCTTGACAGTGAGTTATGTGATTATATCAGTGAATATCGATTACAATGTTAACTCTTTCTTCCTTCTTGACAGTGAGTTATGTGATTAATCTGTGAATATCGATTACAATGTTAACTCTTTCTTCCTTCTTGACAGTGAGTTATGTGATTATATCTGTGAATATCGATTACAATGTTAACTCTTTCTTCCTTCTTGACAGTGAGTTATGTGATTATATCAGTGAATATCGATTACAATGTTAACTCTTTCTTCCTTCTTGACAGTGAGTTATGTGATTATATCTGTGAATATCGATTACAATGTTAACTCTTTCTTCCTTCTTGACAGTGAGTTATGTGATTATATCTGTGAATATCGATTACAATGTTAACTCTTTCTTCCTTCTTGACAGTGAGTTATGTGATTATATCTGTGAATATCGATTACAATGTTAACTCTTTCTTCCTTCTTGACAGTGAGTTATGTGATTATATCAGTGAATATCGATTACAATGTTAACTCTTTCTTCCTTCTTGACAGTGAGTTATGTGATTATATCTGTGAATATCGATTACAATGTTAACTCTTTCTTCCTTCTTGACAGTGAGTTATGTGATTATATCTGTGAATATCGATTACAATGTTAACTCTTTCTTCCTTCTTGACAGTGAGTTATGTGATTATATCTGTGAATATCGATTACAATGTTAACTCTTTCTTCCTTCTTGACAGTGAGTTATGTGATTATATCTGTGAATATCGATTACAATGTTAACTCTTTCTTCCTTCTTGACAGTGAGTTATGTGATTATATCAGTGAATATCGATTACAATGTTAACTCTTTCTTCCTTCTTGACAGTGAGTTATGTGATTATATCTGTGAATATCGATTACAATGTTAACTCTTTCTTCCTTCTTGACAGTGAGTTATGTGATTATATCTGTGAATATCGATTACAATGTTAACTCTTTCTTCCTTCTTGACAGTGAGTTATGTGATTATATCAGTGAATATCGATTACAATGTTAACTCTTTCTTCCTTCTTGACAGTGAGTTATGTGATTATATCTGTGAATATCGATTACAATGTTAACTCTTTCTTCCTTCTTGACAGTGAGTTATGTGATTATATCTGTGAATATCGATTACAATGTTAACTCTTTCTTCCTTCTTGACAGTGAGTTATGTGATTATATCAGTGAATATCGATTACAATGTTAACTCTTTCTTCCTTCTTGACAGTGAGTTATGTGATTATATCTGTGAATATCGATTACAATGTTAACTCTTTCTTCCTTCTTGACAGTGAGTTATGTGATTATATCAGTGAATATCGATTACAATGTTAACTCTTTCTTCCTTCTTGACAGTGAGAGTTATGTGATTATATCTGTGAATATCGATTACAATGTTAACTCTTTCTTCCTTCTTGACAGTGAGTTATGTGATTATATCTGTGAATATCGATTACAATGTTAACTCTTTCTTCCTTCTTGACAGTGAGTTATGTGATTATATCAGTGAATATCGATTACAATGTTAACTCTTTCTTCCTTCTTGACAGTGAGTTATGTGATTATATCTGTGAATATCGATTACAATGTTAACTCTTTCTTCCTTCTTGACAGTGAGTTATGTGATTATATCTGTGAATATCGATTACAATGTTAACTCTTTCTTCCTTCTTGACAGTGAGTTATGTGATTATATCTGTGAATATCGATTACAATGTTAACTCTTTCTTCCTTCTTGACAGTGAGTTATGTGATTATATCTGTGAATATCGATTACAATGTTAACTCTTTCTTCCTTCTTGACAGTGAGTTATGTGATTATATCTGTGAATATCGATTACAATGTTAACTCTTTCTTCCTTCTTGACAGTGAGTTATGTGATTATATCTGTGAATATCGATTACAATGTTAACTCTTTCTTCCTTCTTGACAGTGAGTTATGTGATTATATCAGTGAATATCGATTACAATGTTAACTCTTTCTTCCTTCTTGACAGTGAGTTATGTGATTATATCTGTGAATATCGATTACAATGTTAACTCTTTCTTCCTTCTTGACAGTGAGTTATGTGATTATATCTGTGAATATCGATTACAATGTTAACTCTTTCTTCCTTCTTGACAGTGAGTTATGTGATTATATCTGTGAATATCGATTACAATGTTAACTCTTTCTTCCTTCTTGACAGTGAGTTATGTGATTATATCTGTGAATATCGATTACAATGTTAACTCTTTCTTCCTTCTTGACAGTGAGTTATGTGATTATATCAGTGAATATCGATTACAATGTTAACTCTTTCTTCCTTCTTGACAGTGAGTTATGTGATTATATCAGTGAATATCGATTACAATGTTAACTCTTTCTTCCTTCTTGACAGTGAGTTATGTGATTATATCTGTGAATATCGATTACAATGTTAACTCTTTCTTCCTTCTTGACAGTGAGTTATGTGATTATATCAGTGAATATCGATTACAATGTTAACTCTTTCTTCCTTCTTGACAGTGAGTTATGTGATTATATCTGTGAATATCGATTACAATGTTAACTCTTTCTTCCTTCTTGACAGTGAGTTATGTGATTATATCTGTGAATATCGATTACAATGTTAACTCTTTCTTCCTTCTTGACAGTGAGTTATGTGATTATATCTGTGAATATCGATTACAATGTTAACTCTTTCTTCCTTCTTGACAGTGAGTTATGTGATTATATCTGTGAATATCGATTACAATGTTAACTCTTTCTTCCTTCTTGACAGTGAGTTATGTGATTATATCTGTGAATATCGATTACAATGTTAACTCTTTCTTCCTTCTTGACAGTGAGTTATGTGATTATATCTGTGAATATCGATTACAATGTTAACTCTTTCTTCCTTCTTGACAGTGAGTTATGTGATTATATCTGTGAATATCGATTACAATGTTAACTCTTTCTTCCTTCTTGACAGTGAGTTATGTGATTATATCTGTGAATATCGATTACAATGTTAACTCTTTCTTCCTTCTTGACAGTGAGTTATGTGATTATATCAGTGAATATCGATTACAATGTTAACTCTTTCTTCCTTCTTGACAGTGAGTTATGTGATTATATCAGTGAATATCGATTACAATGTTAACTCTTTCTTCCTTCTTGACAGTGAGTTATGTGATTATATCTGTGAATATCGATTACAATGTTAACTCTTTCTTCCTTCTTGACAGTGAGTTATGTGATTATATCTGTGAATATCGATTACAATGTTAACTCTTTCTTCCTTCTTGACAGTGAGTTATGTGATTATATCTGTGAATATCGATTACAATGTTAACTCTTTCTTCCTTCTTGACAGTGAGTTATGTGATTATATCTGTGAATATCGATTACAATGTTAACTCTTTCTTCCTTCTTGACAGTGAGTTATGTGATTATATCTGTGAATATCGATTACAATGTTAACTCTTTCTTCCTTCTTGACAGTGAGTTATGTGATTATATCTGTGAATATCGATTACAATGTTAACTCTTTCTTCCTTCTTGACAGTGAGTTATGTGATTATATCTGTGAATATCGATTACAATGTTAACTCTTTCTTCCTTCTTGACAGTGAGTTATGTGATTATATCAGTGAATATCGATTACAATGTTAACTCTTTCTTCCTTCTTGACAGTGAGTTATGTGATTATATCTGTGAATATCGATTACAATGTTAACTCTTTCTTCCTTCTTGACAGTGAGTTATGTGATTATATCTGTGAATATCGATTACAATGTTAACTCTTTCTTCCTTCTTGACAGTGAGTTATGTGATTATATCTGTGAATATCGATTACAATGTTAACTCTTTCTTCCTTCTTGACAGTGAGTTATGTGATTATATCAGTGAATATCGATTACAATGTTAACTCTTTCTTCCTTCTTGACAGTGAGTTATGTGATTATATCAGTGAATATCGATTACAATGTTAACTCTTTCTTCCTTCTTGACAGTGAGTTATGTGATTATATCTGTGAATATCGATTACAATGTTAACTCTTTCTTCCTTCTTGACAGTGAGTTATGTGATTATATCTGTGAATATCGATTACAATGTTAACTCTTTCTTCCTTCTTGACAGTGAGTTATGTGATTATATCTGTGAATATCGATTACAATGTTAACTCTTTCTTCCTTCTTGACAGTGAGTTATGTGATTATATCTGTGAATATCGATTACAATGTTAACTCTTTCTTCCTTCTTGACAGTGAGTTATGTGATTATATCAGTGAATATCGATTACAATGTTAACTCTTTCTTCCTTCTTGACAGTGAGTTATGTGATTATATCTGTGAATATCGATTACAATGTTAACTCTTTCTTCCTTCTTGACAGTGAGTTATGTGATTATATCTGTGAATATCGATTACAATGTTAACTCTTTCTTCCTTCTTGACAGTGAGTTATGTGATTATATCTGTGAATATCGATTACAATGTTAACTCTTTCTTCCTTCTTGACAGTGAGTTATGTGATTATATCAGTGAATATCGATTACAATGTTAACTCTTTCTTCCTTCTTGACAGTGAGTTATGTGATTATATCTGTGAATATCGATTACAATGTTAACTCTTTCTTCCTTCTTGACAGTGAGTTATGTGATTATATCTGTGAATATCGATTACAATGTTAACTCTTTCTTCCTTCTTGACAGTGAGTTATGTGATTATATCAGTGAATATCGATTACAATGTTAACTCTTTCTTCCTTCTTGACAGTGAGTTATGTGATTATATCTGTGAATATCGATTACAATGTTAACTCTTTCTTCCTTCTTGACAGTGAGTTATGTGATTATATCTGTGAATATCGATTACAATGTTAACTCTTTCTTCCTTCTTGACAGTGAGTTATGTGATTATATCTGTGAATATCGATTACAATGTTAACTCTTTCTTCCTTCTTGACAGTGAGTTATGTGATTATATCTGTGAATATCGATTACAATGTTAACTCTTTCTTCCTTCTTGACAGTGAGTTATGTGATTATATCTGTGAATATCGATTACAATGTTAACTCTTTCTTCCTTCTTGACAGTGAGTTATGTGATTATATCTGTGAATATCGATTACAATGTTAACTCTTTCTTCCTTCTTGACAGTGAGTTATGTGATTATATCAGTGAATATCGATTACAATGTTAACTCTTTCTTCCTTCTTGACAGTGAGTTATGTGATTATATCTGTGAATATCGATTACAATGTTAACTCTTTCTTCCTTCTTGACAGTGAGTTATGTGATTATATCTGTGAATATCGATTACAATGTTAACTCTTTCTTCCTTCTTGACAGTGAGTTATGTGATTATATCTGTGAATATCGATTACAATGTTAACTCTTTCTTCCTTCTTGACAGTGAGTTATGTGATTATATCTGTGAATATCGATTACAATGTTAACTCTTTCTTCCTTCTTGACAGTGAGTTATGTGATTATATCTGTGAATATCGATTACAATGTTAACTCTTTCTTCCTTCTTGACAGTGAGTTATGTGATTATATCTGTGAATATCGATTACAATGTTAACTCTTTCTTCCTTCTTGACAGTGAGTTATGTGATTATATCTGTGAATATCGATTACAATGTTAACTCTTTCTTCCTTCTTGACAGTGAGTTATGTGATTATATCTGTGAATATCGATTACAATGTTAACTCTTTCTTCCTTCTTGACAGTGAGTTATGTGATTATATCAGTGAATATCGATTACAATGTTAACTCTTTCTTCCTTCTTGACAGTGAGTTATGTGATTATATCAGTGAATATCGATTACAATGTTAACTCTTTCTTCCTTCTTGACAGTGAGTTATGTGATTATATCTGTGAATATCGATTACAATGTTAACTCTTTCTTCCTTCTTGACAGTGAGTTATGTGATTATATCTGTGAATATCGATTACAATGTTAACTCTTTCTTCCTTCTTGACAGTGAGTTATGTGATTATATCTGTGAATATCGATTACAATGTTAACTCTTTCTTCCTTCTTGACAGTGAGTTATGTGATTATATCTGTGAATATCGATTACAATGTTAACTCTTTCTTCCTTCTTGACAGTGAGTTATGTGATTATATCTGTGAATATCGATTACAATGTTAACTCTTTCTTCCTTCTTGACAGTGAGTTATGTGATTATATCAGTGAATATCGATTACAATGTTAACTCTTTCTTCCTTCTTGACAGTGAGTTATGTGATTATATCTGTGAATATCGATTACAATGTTAACTCTTTCTTCCTTCTTGACAGTGAGTTATGTGATTATATCAGTGAATATCGATTACAATGTTAACTCTTTCTTCCTTCTTGACAGTGAGTTATGTGATTATATCTGTGAATATCGATTACAATGTTAACTCTTTCTTCCTTCTTGACAGTGAGTTATGTGATTATATCTGTGAATATCGATTACAATGTTAACTCTTTCTTCCTTCTTGACAGTGAGTTATGTGATTATATCAGTGAATATCGATTACAATGTTAACTCTTTCTTCCTTCTTGACAGTGAGTTATGTGATTATATCTGTGAATATCGATTACAATGTTAACTCTTTCTTCCTTCTTGACAGTGAGTTATGTGATTATATCTGTGAATATCGATTACAATGTTAACTCTTTCTTCCTTCTTGACAGTGAGTTATGTGATTATATCTGTGAATATCGATTACAATGTTAACTCTTTCTTCCTTCTTGACAGTGAGTTATGTGATTATATCAGTGAATATCGATTACAATGTTAACTCTTTCTTCCTTCTTGACAGTGAGTTATGTGATTATATCTGTGAATATCGATTACAATGTTAACTCTTTCTTCCTTCTTGACAGTGAGTTATGTGATTATATCTGTGAATATCGATTACAATGTTAACTCTTTCTTCCTTCTTGACAGTGAGTTATGTGATTATATCAGTGAATATCGATTACAATGTTAACTCTTTCTTCCTTCTTGACAGTGAGTTATGTGATTATATCTGTGAATATCGATTACAATGTTAACTCTTTCTTCCTTCTTGACAGTGAGTTATGTGATTATATCTGTGAATATCGATTACAATGTTAACTCTTTCTTCCTTCTTGACAGTGAGTTATGTGATTATATCAGTGAATATCGATTACAATGTTAACTCTTTCTTCCTTCTTGACAGTGAGTTATGTGATTATATCAGTGAATATCGATTACAATGTTAACTCTTTCTTCCTTCTTGACAGTGAGTTATGTGATTATATCTGTGAATATCGATTACAATGTTAACTCTTTCTTCCTTCTTGACAGTGAGTTATGTGATTATATCAGTGAATATCGATTACAATGTTAACTCTTTCTTCCTTCTTGACAGTGAGTTATGTGATTATATCTGTGAATATCGATTACAATGTTAACTCTTTCTTCCTTCTTGACAGTGAGTTA
Source organism: Tachypleus tridentatus (assembly GCF_004210375.1). NCBI lineage: Eukaryota > Metazoa > Arthropoda > Merostomata > Xiphosura > Limulidae > Tachypleus > Tachypleus tridentatus. The sequence goes on along the minus strand of NC_134833.1, from coordinate 5,907,372 downwards.
TGTGATTATATCTGTGAATATCGATTACAATGTTAACTCTTTCTTCCTTCTTGACAGTGAGTTATGTGATTATATCAGTGAATATCGATTACAATGTTAACTCTTTCTTCCTTCTTGACAGTGAGTTATGTGATTATATCTGTGAATATCGATTACAATGTTAACTCTTTCTTCCTTCTTGACAGTGAGTTATGTGATTATATCTGTGAATATCGATTACAATGTTAACTCTTTCTTCCTTCTTGACAGTGAGTTATGTGATTATATCTGTGAATATCGATTACAATGTTAACTCTTTCTTCCTTCTTGACAGTGAGTTATGTGATTATATCAGTGAATATCGATTACAATGTTAACTCTTTCTTCCTTCTTGACAGTGAGTTATGTGATTATATCTGTGAATATCGATTACAATGTTAACTCTTTCTTCCTTCTTGACAGTGAGTTATGTGATTATATCTGTGAATATCGATTACAATGTTAACTCTTTCTTCCTTCTTGACAGTGAGTTATGTGATTATATCAGTGAATATCGATTACAATGTTAACTCTTTCTTCCTTCTTGACAGTGAGTTATGTGATTATATCTGTGAATATCGATTACAATGTTAACTCTTTCTTCCTTCTTGACAGTGAGTTATGTGATTATATCTGTGAATATCGATTACAATGTTAACTCTTTCTTCCTTCTTGACAGTGAGTTATGTGATTATATCTGTGAATATCGATTACAATGTTAACTCTTTCTTCCTTCTTGACAGTGAGTTATGTGATTATATCAGTGAATATCGATTACAATGTTAACTCTTTCTTCCTTCTTGACAGTGAGTTATGTGATTATATCTGTGAATATCGATTACAATGTTAACTCTTTCTTCCTTCTTGACAGTGAGTTATGTGATTATATCTGTGAATATCGATTACAATGTTAACTCTTTCTTCCTTCTTGACAGTGAGTTATGTGATTATATCTGTGAATATCGATTACAATGTTAACTCTTTCTTCCTTCTTGACAGTGAGTTATGTGATTATATCTGTGAATATCGATTACAATGTTAACTCTTTCTTCCTTCTTGACAGTGAGTTATGTGATTATATCTGTGAATATCGATTACAATGTTAACTCTTTCTTCCTTCTTGACAGTGAGTTATGTGATTATATCAGTGAATATCGATTACAATGTTAACTCTTTCTTCCTTCTTGACAGTGAGTTATGTGATTATATCTGTGAATATCGATTACAATGTTAACTCTTTCTTCCTTCTTGACAGTGAGTTATGTGATTATATCTGTGAATATCGATTACAATGTTAACTCTTTCTTCCTTCTTGACAGTGAGTTATGTGATTATATCTGTGAATATCGATTACAATGTTAACTCTTTCTTCCTTCTTGACAGTGAGTTATGTGATTATATCTGTGAATATCGATTACAATGTTAACTCTTTCTTCCTTCTTGACAGTGAGTTATGTGATTATATCTGTGAATATCGATTACAATGTTAACTCTTTCTTCCTTCTTGACAGTGAGTTATGTGATTATATCTGTGAATATCGATTACAATGTTAACTCTTTCTTCCTTCTTGACAGTGAGTTATGTGATTATATCAGTGAATATCGATTACAATGTTAACTCTTTCTTCCTTCTTGACAGTGAGTTATGTGATTATATCTGTGAATATCGATTACAATGTTAACTCTTTCTTCCTTCTTGACAGTGAGTTATGTGATTATATCTGTGAATATCGATTACAATGTTAACTCTTTCTTCCTTCTTGACAGTGAGTTATGTGATTATATCTGTGAATATCGATTACAATGTTAACTCTTTCTTCCTTCTTGACAGTGAGTTATGTGATTATATCTGTGAATATCGATTACAATGTTAACTCTTTCTTCCTTCTTGACAGTGAGTTATGTGATTATATCTGTGAATATCGATTACAATGTTAACTCTTTCTTCCTTCTTGACAGTGAGTTATGTGATTATATCAGTGAATATCGATTACAATGTTAACTCTTTCTTCCTTCTTGACAGTGAGTTATGTGATTATATCTGTGAATATCGATTACAATGTTAACTCTTTCTTCCTTCTTGACAGTGAGTTATGTGATTATATCTGTGAATATCGATTACAATGTTAACTCTTTCTTCCTTCTTGACAGTGAGTTATGTGATTATATCTGTGAATATCGATTACAATGTTAACTCTTTCTTCCTTCTTGACAGTGAGTTATGTGATTATATCAGTGAATATCGATTACAATGTTAACTCTTTCTTCCTTCTTGACAGTGAGTTATGTGATTATATCTGTGAATATCGATTACAATGTTAACTCTTTCTTCCTTCTTGACAGTGAGTTATGTGATTATATCAGTGAATATCGATTACAATGTTAACTCTTTCTTCCTTCTTGACAGTGAGTTATGTGATTATATCTGTGAATATCGATTACAATGTTAACTCTTTCTTCCTTCTTGACAGTGAGTTATGTGATTATATCTGTGAATATCGATTACAATGTTAACTCTTTCTTCCTTCTTGACAGTGAGTTATGTGATTATATCTGTGAATATCGATTACAATGTTAACTCTTTCTTCCTTCTTGACAGTGAGTTATGTGATTATATCAGTGAATATCGATTACAATGTTAACTCTTTCTTCCTTCTTGACAGTGAGTTATGTGATTATATCTGTGAATATCGATTACAATGTTAACTCTTTCTTCCTTCTTGACAGTGAGTTATGTGATTATATCTGTGAATATCGATTACAATGTTAACTCTTTCTTCCTTCTTGACAGTGAGTTATGTGATTATATCTGTGAATATCGATTACAATGTTAACTCTTTCTTCCTTCTTGACAGTGAGTTATGTGATTATATCAGTGAATATCGATTACAATGTTAACTCTTTCTTCCTTCTTGACAGTGAGTTATGTGATTATATCAGTGAATATCGATTACAATGTTAACTCTTTCTTCCTTCTTGACAGTGAGTTATGTGATTATATCTGTGAATATCGATTACAATGTTAACTCTTTCTTCCTTCTTGACAGTGAGTTATGTGATTATATCTGTGAATATCGATTACAATGTTAACTCTTTCTTCCTTCTTGACAGTGAGTTATGTGATTATATCAGTGAATATCGATTACAATGTTAACTCTTTCTTCCTTCTTGACAGTGAGTTATGTGATTATATCTGTGAATATCGATTACAATGTTAACTCTTTCTTCCTTCTTGACAGTGAGTTATGTGATTATATCTGTGAATATCGATTACAATGTTAACTCTTTCTTCCTTCTTGACAGTGAGTTATGTGATTATATCTGTGAATATCGATTACAATGTTAACTCTTTCTTCCTTCTTGACAGTGAGTTATGTGATTATATCTGTGAATATCGATTACAATGTTAACTCTTTCTTCCTTCTTGACAGTGAGTTATGTGATTATATCTGTGAATATCGATTACAATGTTAACTCTTTCTTCCTTCTTGACAGTGAGTTATGTGATTATATCAGTGAATATCGATTACAATGTTAACTCTTTCTTCCTTCTTGACAGTGAGTTATGTGATTATATCTGTGAATATCGATTACAATGTTAACTCTTTCTTCCTTCTTGACAGTGAGTTATGTGATTATATCTGTGAATATCGATTACAATGTTAACTCTTTCTTCCTTCTTGACAGTGAGTTATGTGATTATATCTGTGAATATCGATTACAATGTTAACTCTTTCTTCCTTCTTGACAGTGAGTTATGTGATTATATCTGTGAATATCGATTACAATGTTAACTCTTTCTTCCTTCTTGACAGTGAGTTATGTGATTATATCAGTGAATATCGATTACAATGTTAACTCTTTCTTCCTTCTTGACAGTGAGTTATGTGATTATATCTGTGAATATCGATTACAATGTTAACTCTTTCTTCCTTCTTGACAGTGAGTTATGTGATTATATCTGTGAATATCGATTACAATGTTAACTCTTTCTTCCTTCTTGACAGTGAGTTATGTGATTATATCAGTGAATATCGATTACAATGTTAACTCTTTCTTCCTTCTTGACAGTGAGTTATGTGATTATATCTGTGAATATCGATTACAATGTTAACTCTTTCTTCCTTCTTGACAGTGAGTTATGTGATTATATCTGTGAATATCGATTACAATGTTAACTCTTTCTTCCTTCTTGACAGTGAGTTATGTGATTATATCTGTGAATATCGATTACAATGTTAACTCTTTCTTCCTTCTTGACAGTGAGTTATGTGATTATATCTGTGAATATCGATTACAATGTTAACTCTTTCTTCCTTCTTGACAGTGAGTTATGTGATTATATCTGTGAATATCGATTACAATGTTAACTCTTTCTTCCTTCTTGACAGTGAGTTATGTGATTATATCAGTGAATATCGATTACAATGTTAACTCTTTCTTCCTTCTTGACAGTGAGTTATGTGATTATATCTGTGAATATCGATTACAATGTTAACTCTTTCTTCCTTCTTGACAGTGAGTTATGTGATTATATCTGTGAATATCGATTACAATGTTAACTCTTTCTTCCTTCTTGACAGTGAGTTATGTGATTATATCTGTGAATATCGATTACAATGTTAACTCTTTCTTCCTTCTTGACAGTGAGTTATGTGATTATATCTGTGAATATCGATTACAATGTTAACTCTTTCTTCCTTCTTGACAGTGAGTTATGTGATTATATCTGTGAATATCGATTACAATGTTAACTCTTTCTTCCTTCTTGACAGTGAGTTATGTGATTATATCTGTGAATATCGATTACAATGTTAACTCTTTCTTCCTTCTTGACAGTGAGTTATGTGATTATATCTGTGAATATCGATTACAATGTTAACTCTTTCTTCCTTCTTGACAGTGAGTTATGTGATTATATCTGTGAATATCGATTACAATGTTAACTCTTTCTTCCTTCTTGACAGTGAGTTATGTGATTATATCAGTGAATATCGATTACAATGTTAACTCTTTCTTCCTTCTTGACAGTGAGTTATGTGATTATATCTGTGAATATCGATTACAATGTTAACTCTTTCTTCCTTCTTGACAGTGAGTTATGTGATTATATCTGTGAATATCGATTACAATGTTAACTCTTTCTTCCTTCTTGACAGTGAGTTATGTGATTATATCAGTGAATATCGATTACAATGTTAACTCTTTCTTCCTTCTTGACAGTGAGTTATGTGATTATATCTGTGAATATCGATTACAATGTTAACTCTTTCTTCCTTCTTGACAGTGAGTTATGTGATTATATCTGTGAATATCGATTACAATGTTAACTCTTTCTTCCTTCTTGACAGTGAGTTATGTGATTATATCTGTGAATATCGATTACAATGTTAACTCTTTCTTCCTTCTTGACAGTGAGTTATGTGATTATATCTGTGAATATCGATTACAATGTTAACTCTTTCTTCCTTCTTGACAGTGAGTTATGTGATTATATCAGTGAATATCGATTACAATGTTAACTCTTTCTTCCTTCTTGACAGTGAGTTATGTGATTATATCAGTGAATATCGATTACAATGTTAACTCTTTTCTTCCTTCTTGACAGTGAGTTATGTGATTATATCTGTGAATATCGATTACAATGTTAACTCTTTCTTCCTTCTTGACAGTGAGTTATGTGATTATATCTGTGAATATCGATTACAATGTTAACTCTTTCTTCCTTCTTGACAGTGAGTTATGTGATTATATCTGTGAATATCGATTACAATGTTAACTCTTTCTTCCTTCTTGACAGTGAGTTATGTGATTATATCTGTGAATATCGATTACAATGTTAACTCTTTCTTCCTTCTTGACAGTGAGTTATGTGATTATATCTGTGAATATCGATTACAATGTTAACTCTTTCTTCCTTCTTGACAGTGAGTTATGTGATTATATCAGTGAATATCGATTACAATGTTAACTCTTTCTTCCTTCTTGACAGTGAGTTATGTGATTATATCTGTGAATATCGATTACAATGTTAACTCTTTCTTCCTTCTTGACAGTGAGTTATGTGATTATATCTGTGAATATCGATTACAATGTTATCTGTGAATATCGATTACAATGTTCTTTTCTTCCTTCTTGACAGTGAGTTATGTGATTATATCTGTGAATATCGATTACAATGTTAACTCTTTCTTCCTTCTTGACAGTGAGTTATGTGATTATATCTGTGAATATCGATTACAATGTTAACTCTTTCTTCCTTCTTGACA